>NW_019154089.1:47893623-48113231 GCF_002288905.1 Enhydra lutris kenyoni
GGGAAGCAGGCTCCCCGCTGAGCAGAGAGCCCGATGTGGGGCTCGATCCCAGGACCCTGAGATCATGACCTGAGCCGAAGGCAGAGGCTTAACCCACTGAGCCACCCAGGTGCCCCTGCAATTCTTAACCTATGAATTTGACATGCATTCAGCTACTGAATCCTGATTTAAGAGCAAAACCCTGTGGGAAAACAGGTACTGTTACTATTCTCATTTTACGGATGAAGAAAACTGAGTCTGAGGGAGGTTAAGAAACTTTGTAGGTCATGTGGCCAATAAATGGCAAAGTCAAGATTTGAACCCAAGTGGATAATCCTAGAGTGTGGGTTATTAACCATGACGCTGCCCTGCCTCCTGGGACTGGGTGGGCAACTAAGAAACTTACATTCCAATTCTAAATCAACCCCTTCCATATTTTCTAAACTAAAACCAGGATGTAGAGTTTGAATGAATTCATGTGTTTCATGGGTTTTCCCCCATGAAATCCAAGGCAAGAAGTTGCTGTAACTAAGTAGGTATTGCTTTAACCCTTTGGTTGCCATTTCCTCTCCAGTGCAGTGAGAGAAGAGGGCCAGATGATTCCTAAGGCTTCTCTTGCTCTGTAAAAATAGGAAACTGTCTTACATTCTGAGCACTTTTTATAGTACCTGACAGAGATTAGCTTCATCGTCCTAACAGCCCATGACACAGTCTTATTATGATCCCTACGATAGAGGTGAGCAAACTATGGTCCAGAGAATTCATGCCCTGCCCTGGGTTAAACAGCTGGTAAGATTCAAACCCAGGCAGTCTGACTCCCTAGTCTCTGTTATTAACTACTCTGCAATGTAACCTCTTGTTATAATCTAGAATAAATTATAGATCTAGAATATAAATTGCAACATACAGACTAAATCCAGAATAAAAGAGTTCTTCCCTGAGACAGATTTTCTTACATGTGTGGAGGAGGGGACAATTTTTTTTTTTTTTAGATTTATTTGTTTATTTACTTGAGATAGAGTGCGCACATGTGTGCATGAGCACGAGCCAGGGGAGCAGCAGAGGGAGAGGGAAAAGCAGACTCCCTGCTGTGCAGGGAGCCCAACACAAAACATGATCCCAGGATTCTGGGATCATGACCTGAACTGAAGGCAGACTCTTAACCAACTGAGCCACACAAGTGCCCCAGGAGCAAATTTTCGTATTAATAATTCTTTTTTTATTAATAATTCTTTTTTTCATATTAATAATTCTTTATGCATCTTGTGTTGAGGTTCAGAGTCCTCTGCGGCTGTCATCTCCTTGGGAGGGTTCAGGGAAGGACCTATTTTCTCCCATTCTGTCCCCCAACACCCAAACTCTCCCTTCCACCTTCTTTCCTATTGCTTTTAGGAATTGTTTGCGGATTGGAGGAAATCATGAGGATTAAAAAAAAAAAAAAAGTGCCCAAGGAAGACAAGGTAGAAAACAAGATGTTCTCAGCAACTTGGAGACAGGGTAGTAAGTTAAAGGAGCTGCTCTCATCTGGTTTTCTCCTTCTAGTGCCTAATTCCCTTTCTCCCATCCTGCAAATACACAGGTACTGCCATTTGGTACAAAGGAAAACTCCAGCTGAGGGCACCATTTCTTTTAAATTGCTCTTTACAGTATTCAGTTCTGTGCCAACTTTTATTTCCCCAAATATGCTTTAGAAGCCTGAAGGTGCCAGGCCCTGGTCCAGGTATTGTGGGGATATAAAAAAGAATGAGACCCTTTCTGGTCTTCAGAGCCCCAGACATGCCTGCCTGCTCATCTGGTTCCAGTTGAACTCAATATTTATAAATAAGTCAGAAAACTCACTTATTACTTACTTATCCAAATGAGTGAGTTTTTCTGCCACATCTCCTGTTTTGCAAGCAGACGCACCTTAACTGCGGACAGAACAGGAGAAATCTTGCAAACCACAGAGCTGTTCAACGTGGCCATGCTGTAGAAAACATACAACCTGAATTTACAGAAAAGCTTACTTTCATTTTTTCAAGTGTAGTTTCTATTTAAGAGGCTCACTGTAAAATATAGAAGTCCCTTATTAGCCACTTCCATATTTTTTTCAAGTAAAACAAAGCAGACAAATGCCAAGTAAAGAGTAAATCCAACAGGAGAGCTGGAGAAACAGTGAGGCAAAGAAAAAGGTAAATTGTTACTTAAAAAGAAATGAGCAAGTCAGTGTAAGAAAAAAAAAAAAAAAAAAAAAAAAAAAAAAAAAGAAGAAGAAAGAAAAAAACCAAAGGAGTGTATGCACAACAATAGCCCTCCCCCTTCAAGAAACTCTCACAGACTATTTTGCCATAGAGGAAGATAAATGTTACAATGTCTTCCTAACCAATCAACGACAGGGCAGGCCTCAAACCCGGAAGCCCTGTAGAGTGGAGTATTTTAACTTGTGCAATTAAGACTTCTGGCTCTCAGCTAGTTTTTGTTCCCTGTGCTTGTAGGATACAAAAGCAGATGTGAAGTCCCTCATGGCGAAGTTTAACACAGGGGGCAACCCCACAGAAGAGGTCTCTGTCAGCAACCGCCCCTTCAAAGTCACTGGGCAAAACTCACCTTCAGGAGTACAAGCCAGAAAGAATCTCTTCGACAACCAAGGAAATGCCAGCCCTCCTGCGGGACCTAGCAATGTACCTAAGTTTGGGTCCCCAAAGCCACCCTTGGCGGTGAAACCTCCATCTGAGGAAAAGCCTGACAAGGAGCCCAAGCCCCCATTTCTAAAGCCGACGGGAGTGGGCCAAAGATTTGGACCACAGGTAAACTCGACCACCAGAGACCCTGAGGTGAGAGTGGGATTTCCGAAACCTATAGGCCCCAAGCCTGTCACTGTGCCCAAGGAGGATGCCAAACCTGTTTTTCCCTGGCCCCCTGGGAATAAGCCTTCACCTCACAGTGTAAACCAAGACCATGACTTAAAGCCACCAGGCCCCAAGCCAGGGTCTCATCCTCTAGACCCGGAATCTGAGCAGAAGCAAGCATTCCCCAAGCTGGCTGGGGCTAAAGGCAGGTTTGTGTTAGCCTCACAAGACCATGACCCCAAACCCCTCTTTCCCAAGCCCGCCTTTGGCCAGAAGCCATCCCTGAGTATTGATGACAATCATGAAGACGAGAGCCCCACCAAGAACGTGTCTGTACAGAAAGGACCCCCAACTCCCTTAGGAGCCAAGGCCAAAACCGGCCCTTTAAAGCCAGCAAGGGAAGACCAGGAGACTAAAGACCTCAGAGGCGAGATGTCCAGTTCACCGTTTTCTGGTGTGGTTCTGAAACCTGCTGCCAACAGAGGAAGCCCGGGCCTCTCCAGAAATGCTGAAGAGAAAAAAGAAGAAAGGAAGATAGATGCTGCTAAGAACATCTTCTTGAACAAAATGAATCAGGAAGAGCCGGCCCCTGGGACTCCTTCTGCCAAGTTCCCTAAGATGCCTTCTAAGTTGACAACGACGGGGCCATGGAGCCAAAGCCAAGACAAGGAAAAGGGAGACAAGAATGCAGCCACCCCCAAGCAGAAGCCCCTGCCTCCCTTGTTTGCCTTGGGCCCGCCACCGCCAAAACCCAGCAGACCCCCACATGTTGACCTGACGAAATTCCGAAAATTCACTTCTGGAAACAGTGAGTTCTTTTCTCATTCCCTAACTAACATGTTGTGTTCTGCCGCAGAGGTTTTGTTTGACCTTCTGGGGGAAAAATTATACCCAGGAATGATTCCATCCCTGGTACTCCTGAATCTGTGGTGACTTTTCTTTGGCAATCTGTTTTTGCTTTGGTGTGGGAGGTCTGAGAGGTAAAAATCCTCAGTTCTGTGCGAAAATGCATCGGGGCCTGCCTTTGGGGGCTGGAGGGAAATATATTCATTTCACTGATGATTGGTTTTGCTTTCATTTACATCCTTAGCCGGCTTTCATTTCTGTTCAATGAGACTGAGGTGTGTTACCCTTACTACCACAGGAAGATGATAGACCTCTAGGTCAGGGGTTCTCAGACTGGGTCAATTTTGGTGCCCAGGGACATTTGGCAGTGTCTGGAGGCAGTTTTGACTGTCACAACTGGAGGGTGAAGCTGGCATGTGGCAGACTGAGGCCAGTGAGGCTGCAGACATCCTGCACTGCAGACAGTGGTCCCTTGCAACAAAGTAACCGGCCCAAAATGTCAAGTAATTTGCAACGTCCAAAAAGTCATCATGTGTTTCCTAAGCCCAATATTCAAACCAGAGATGAGCAGAGCTCCCGAAATGCCACTTTCTGTTTTATATTTTAACCGTTTCCTATTTCTCAATATAAAGCTTTCTGAACTTCGCTGATTCCTCAAATAGTACAGAGCTAGGACCATAAGCCAGACAAAGGGACACATTAGAGTCCTTCTGGAAAAATAGTTTCATATCCTACCAAAGATGTGACAATCCTATGGCACACGCTAAAATTTGATGCTGAATGACTTGGTAAAGATTTATAACCCCACGCAGTGATGACAGAAGCTCACTTATGCCTGAAATGATTAACACTTCAGGCCAATAATGTGCAGTTATTGTTTATTATTGGGGAAGGTGGAGAAAGGATGCTTATACATAGTGGAATAGGGACCACACCACTACTAGACATATTTATTTTATATTTATATTTATATAATTTATATGTATATTATAAATATAATAATTTATATATTTATATCCTATAAATATATAAATTATATTTTATTATACTAATATATAAATATAAATAATAATTTATATAAATAAATAAAATATTTATATTATATAAATATAATATATTTATATTTATTTATAAAACTATGGTCTAGGGGGGCACCTGGGTGGCTCAGCCATTAAGCGTCTGCCTTTGGCTCAGGTCATGATCGCATCAGGCTCCCTGCTCAATGGGAAACCTGCTTCTCTCTCTCCCATTCCCCCTGCTTGTGTTCCTTCTCTCACTGCCTCTGCCAAATAAATAAATAAAACCTTTAAAAAAAAACAAAAACAAACAAAAAACTATGGTCTATTTAAAGAAGGTCTAGGTATAATGGTTGTTTTCTTTTTCCAGCTCTACAAAGGCATCTTTCAATGTATCATTTGCAATGCATCAGCATGCAATAGACCAATATTCTTGCTGTTGATCAACAGATTAGTGATGTAACCCCCCATTAATCTATCATGTAGAAAGCACATTTGAAGTGACGCCACGATCATCCGTCTTCTAGAAAGATTCAGCCGTTACACTTGTGTCTCCTCATCTGTCACCTTCTCATGTTAATACTGGTCCATAACTCAGAAATGTTATTTTTGTGAAAACTTCTAAAAGATCACTTTCCTTAGCTCTTCTGTGCCTGGGATAAAAAATTAACTCTCATAGCCTCCATCTTATAGCTCTAACTTCAGACCAGGGAAATGGTGGTTGTGTTAAGCAGAAATCCTTGGGAGTTTCCTTCCATGTGCTGCATCTTCATTTCCACTCAGCTACCAGGTTTGGGTGGCAGTCACTGGTTGTCTGGTGTCCTGATGTTAGAATGCTAATGAAGTCCTCTGGCTTGATGGTTCTGGTAAGGTCAGTGTCAAGCTGACTTTCAGTGCAATAGGGTTCCCAGGGACCCAGGCAAGACTCCCTAGTAAGCAGAGTGGATCCTTGCCCGCTTTCTCCCTTTTCCCCCATCCTGACCTACCTCCCCACTGCTCCCTTGCCCCCAGGACACAGTTTAGACTCTAAATCCTCCCATAATGTACTGCACCTCTAACTCTGGTCCCTTGGGAGGTATCATGCTCCAAAAGGGACCCTATTCCCTCTTCGTCCACCTCTTTCACAAATCAAAACTCAATCCTTCTTAATTTGAACAGTCCTCTGGTTAGTGTCAGGATAAAGCAACCTGATTTCTAACTTTTAAATTATGAATAACACCCCTTTAAAGCATTCATATTTTTGTAAGCATTTAAATTTTTTTAACTTTTTCTAAGGATTTTGTTTATTTATTTGAGAGGAGAGAGAGGGGGAAAGAAGGGATAAGGACAGAGGGAGAGGGAGAGAAGAATACTCCACAGAGCACAGAGCAGGGCTTGATCTTAGGACCCTGAGAACCTGACCTGAGCCAAAACCAAGAGTTAGACACTTAACCGACTGAACCACCAGGCAGCCCCAACATTTTTTTAACTAATTTTTTACATAGAAATTACATCTGGCTCAAAAACAGAACAACAACGAAAACAAACCCAACAAGTATAAAATGGCATACAGTCCTTCTCTGTCATTTTCAGGGTCTTCACAGCCTCTGCCCTACAAAAGCCACTTTTCTTAATTTCCATGTCCATCCAGTTTCCTTAGATTTATATAAGCAAATATAAATATAGATACTAATTCCCCCAGCTTTATACTTGAGAAGGAAAATATTATGTGCAATGCTTTGATCTTTGCTTTTAAAAAATAATAAAATTTTGTACATCTTTTCATATTTTAATAAGAAGTAACTGAAGGGCACCTGGGTGGCTCAGTGGGTTAAGATGCTGCCTTCAGCTCAGGTCATGATCTCAGGGTCCTGGGATCGAGCCCTCTCTCTACCTGCTATTCTGCCTACTTGTGATCTCTCTCTGTCAAATAAATAAATAAAATCTTTAAAAAAAAAAAAAAAAGGTAACTGAACATTCCTTAGAGTTGCATAATATTCTGATAAATGAATGACCCCCCCCAACTGACTGAACATTATGCATTGTTTCCAAATTTTTCTTTTCAAAACCGTGCTACAAAAAACTTGGCATATATGTTATTTTCTGAACACAGAATTTCTTAAAAGGCAGGTCTGCTGATTGATCCCACCTCTGCTGCTTTTACGAAACCATACTAAGTAATTTAGCCTTCCACTTAGGAAGACTAAGAATATACCAGATTTAGAAAGTAGATAGTGTTCGAATTAACCAATGTTTCATCGAATAACTCTGCAGGTTTTCAAAACTCTAACACTATTTCCTTAGCCACCTCCCTGATTCCTTCCTTTCCAGGTTCACATCCAATTCCTTAAACCTCTTCTCCATGCCTACCCACCATCTTTTATCATCTTTGTCTAATATACCAGCCATTATTTATTGAGGACTTGTTGCATACCAGATACACATTACTCTGTTCACTCCTCCCAAGAACCCAAATGAAATAAGAATTCTCTGAAGAAACTGAAGTTCAGAGAGGTTAGGTAACTTGCCCAAGTCTATAACATGACTAAGCAGGAGCAGGACTGGTCCTTAAGTCTCTCTGATCCCAGGCCTATACCCCCCCTCACCATCCTCCCTCCTAGGTCCCTCTCGTGAAACGTAGGATATCATGAGATAATAAGTCAAGCATGAGGGAAACTCAAAGAATCCTCATCCTTCTGTGTGTGTGTGTTCTTTGGTCGAAACACCTGGTTTTTTGTTCATTTGTTTTTTCACTACAAATACCACTATAAGCTATGTGGAGACAGACACCGGTCTGCTTAACGTTGTTTATTTGGAGCATAGAAATAATACATTCTTGTTAGTTGCTCAGTTTGTCACCCTGTCAAAGTCTATTTAATCAGAATTGAGTATTAATATTCTCTATAGCTTAGCAATTACTTTAACAAATTAGATAACCCCTGTCAACAGACACTCAGTTGGCTAGAGCTTCCATGAGAAATGAAGGTTACGCACAGGGTCTATATTGTAAATCTATTCACCTTACTTACTGGTAAACCGTAAGCTTGAATATAATATATTGTTTTTCTGAACATGAAGCTAATAACTTTTTTTCCCCAGAACCATATGGGGCTACAAAAGTCTAAACTTTCAAAAAAAAAAAAAAAAGAAAAGAAAAGAAAAGAAAGAAAGAAAAATTCCAAAATATCTGAATGTTCTCTGAACTAACTAACCTTTTCTCTGGGTCCTCTTGGTTCCTGGGCCAGTGGTGAGAGAAGTTCATTCTAAGCATCTGTGTGCGCCCAACCAGCAAAGTTTCAGTTGTTAAGATCCCTTGGCTTGACTACTGGTTTGCATGTGGAGTTAGTGATAAATCTGCTGGGAAATATTCCATCCAACCCTTTTCTGGCCTTGTTCTTAATCCTGGAGAGAAACTAAGACTCACCTTTCCGTATATTAGCTTTAAGAATGATCAGTTAAGCATCCTGACCACTGAAAGTGTAAGGCCAGCGTCCCAGCAGGCATTAGCAAGGGACTAGTGGCATCATGGACCCCCACTGCCCCACCCCCATCTGCTCATGCATTGCTTCAACTAATCCAGCCAACAGCAATTTGGAACCTAAAAGCACTGGTCTATTTTCAGCAGCAAAATACCACACACCCTACACTGTCTCTTCTCTTCCCCTTCACTTTCTTTTTACATGTATTCTCTAAAATTGCCGCATTAGATATTATATATCATGTTACATCAATGTGTGTTGCTTCTAGCCATTACAAGGGAAAGGGATTCTATGTTCACACACATTTAAAAAACTGGGGGAGGGGGTAAGTAGATTCTTTACAGCAGGGTTTCCACAAGCATCTGGTACGCTAGTGTGCAGCTGGAGTCTAAGAATAAGATACCCTAAAACACAGATCCCAGGACCCGTTTTCTGAATCATCTCCCAGATTGGGCCATCAGAACACTGAGGAGCTAGAGGCAAAGCTCTGTGGTACACAGATTGGAAAAGGAGTGTCTCCAAAGTGTGGGTGGGCTTCAGGGGGCAATGTGGTTCTGCTCTCCCACCGTCCAGGTGCCTGGGACGCCTCGTGCTGGTGTCCACTCTTACATTCAGCTCCCACCTGAGTCCACTCTACTTCATTTGCCCTCCTTGGTCCTTAGCAAAACAGTTTTCCATAAGATTGTAGGTCTTTCTTCTCTTCTAGGTTGAAACTTCTGAGGAAGCACAGACTATTAATTGGGCACCTTACCTGAGTTGAACCCTAAAACAGAAATGCCTCTGGAAGAGTATCCCCTCTCTTCACCACGCAAGCCCCTGGGAAAATCTTAAGAGCTTCCTCTTCTTCATCTTTCTCCCCAAATTCTCAACTTCTGTTCTTCTAAGATAAACCAGCTCCTCAGTCTAGACCCTGTTCTCTTGAGCAACCTGTTCCCCTTTATATTATCCCAACAGCATCCCTTGGGTTTTTTTTTTTTTTTAAGTCTGATGTTTTTATCATTTTTAGAAGCAATCTACATGGTCTTTATTTTTACATTCTGGCATTTACTTTCACTGTGGAAAAGTCTGAGCCCACCCTGAATTCCCCCCTTTGAAAATGATTATCTTTTCTGTCTGCATCCCCAAAGAAATCTCTATCTTTAGGGTTTAAAAACCTAGCCTAGATCTGTCGGTGTCAATCATTCCATCATCAGGATTTCTTTTTTTAAGATTTTATTTATTTGACAGAGAGAGCACAAGCAGAAGGAACAGCAGGGGGAGAGAGAGAAGCAGGCTCAGGGAGCCTGATATAGGACTTGATCCCAAGACCCTGGGATCATGACCTGAACTGAAAGCAGGCATTTAACCAACTGAGCCACCCAGACACTCCTCATCAGTATTTTCTGACAGAAGATGTGCCTCTTTGCTTTCAAGGATTTTCTCTTCCATATGCAGAGGGGGGTCACACCATTTCTTTTGATCTGGCCAGCAAATGACAAACACATCTACACGGTCTAATTCAGTATGACAAGTTCACCAGCTCTGAGTGTTGCTTTTCATCCACTCTTCTGTGGAGCGAAAGATAGCTGCAGTGGTCTTGAGGGCTGGGTACTCTTCCATTTTCTGAGATTTCTTTTGGGCCCCTGTACCAGGGCAAGCCCAATCGTGGCAGCTCATCCCCCTTCTGCCTCTGGTATGATCCTGTCGTGGTGTTTGGGGCTTTCATGCTATAGGTTTCTCCTTGACCCTCCCCAGCGGGCCCATTCACCCCAAGGCTGCTTCACCAATCTAGGGTGTATTAAGAAGGATTCACAGGTTTTTCTAAAATCAGCATCTTCCCCCTGTTTTGCTTCTGGTGTGGGGAACAAGTGGAAAGCTTTATTTGTTTCCTATGGCACCCAAGCCTTCTGTTTCTTCCCCTAGCCACCACCTTGTGAAATTTATCCTACTGCGTTATTTTTCCTTTTTTGCATGTAGTCGCCACTAGCAACTTTGGGATAATATTTACCTTGCCTGATTTCGTTTTTACTATTTTATTTGGGAATTGGAGGAGGGACGTCCTGGAAGTCCCCTCCTTCCTTACTTAATAGCAACAGAGTATTTCAGCTATAATCTAGGTGTCAACAACACTTCCAAAGGGACCATCACTTCGCCCCCTTCAACAAGGCAGAAAGAAGACTCAAATGAAGTGAGTGTCCACTTCTTATGTCGTATCCTCTGGACTGTGCTTGGTCAAAGCTGCTTAGATGATCACTCCAGGAATCTGAGGAGTCTTCAGGTCACAGTCAAGGTGAAGCAAGGGAGAGAGCCATATGAAATGATTTAATAGATGTGAAACTTGATTGAAATTATTTAATTCTTAAAATAGTCATTCAAGGGGCGCCTGGGTGGCTCAGTGAATTAAGCCTCTGCCTTTGGTTCAGGTCATGATCCCAGGGTCCTGGGACCGAGCCCCACATCGGGCTCTCTGCTCAGCAGGGAACCTGCTTCCTCCTCTCTCTCTGCCTGCCTCTCTGCCTACTTGTGATCTCTGTCTGTCAAATAAATAAATAAAATCTTTAAAAAAAAAAATAGTCATTCAACCCAGAAAGGAAAAAGCATTAAAATGAAATTGCAATTTACTTGAGGAAGGAAAATTAAAAAGAAAGTCAAATCTAAAAATCAAACACAAATACATGCAAGTGTAATAACCAAATACATATAGACTCTTCCTGATTTACTTTCGATTGTGTTTTTGTACATTGAAACTTTTTAAAAACTAGATAGGAAGATGGGGTAAATGTTGTAATTGAGTCTGCTCACTGGGAAAGAGATATTTTCCTTCATATAATCTGTTAAAATTATTTCTAATCCAGGCCAAATAAAACCCTTTTTTAAGGGATTGGATTTCCACAGTATGCATTTGCCACTAAAGGCTCCTACTTTGAAAATTATTTCTGAATATTAGGGGTTCATATGCTAATAACACCTCTTTGCACATATGTTTTTTATTTTCAAAACAAAATGAAATTAACTTATGTAACATCAAAATTAACTCCAATTATTGGAGGACTGAACTATACCTCAGGAGCCCAAATCCAATTACTTGTTTTTACAAATATATCTGGAGATGTCCTCTCCTTTTAGAGAAAGAACAATCATGATAGTTATGACAAGGCTTTAAAGCCCAGAGAACCATCTAGAGCGCTAGATTATTTGTTTCTCCAACATATGAGATACGAGGAAGAGAGGAAAAAGTCTGAAAGTTGGAGACTTTAAATGCCATATTAACCACTAGCAAGGAGAAAAGAAACATATTTCTCTTCTGTTTAAATTGCCACTAAAGAAAAAAGCTTATATTTTGTTCTGTCTGGCATAACGAAGCTAGAAAAAACATGTAGAACAGCCAATAGCGATAGATAGATACTATCAGGGAAAAGTAACTGAAGGTGAGACATCTGGCTACAGAAAAAAAAAAATCTGAACAGAAAACCATATGAGGTTTTTCTTCCCCCAAAGTCAGAAGTGGTGTTGTAGAAACAGAAGTCTATATTTGTGAGGGCAGCCGGCGTCCCTCTGCAGCTGCGTGGCTGCCCACCATAACCACTGCTTCAGCCTGTGGCACACTCCCAGCAACCCAGCACATGTCTTTCCAGCAGTGGCAGTAGGTCTGGGCAGGCACAGGCAAGGGGGCTTGCCACAGAACCCCACTCTTTTCTTGAGTTTCTTCTGCTTCTCAGAACCTAACATGGCTCATCTGGTTTTCAAGGGCATCCTGCATAGTGTATCATGAGTACAACCGGGCGACTAAGAACCCGTCTAGAATCAGTGCAAGGCAGATAAATACCTTAGGTAACCAAAGTGTGTTGAGTATTTGTTCCCTTTTTTCTTGGGGGGGGGGAGAATTATTTTGCTCCACTCTTAAGTAGAGAAAGAATCCTAGATTGATACTGCAAGAGCCTCTCGGGGTGGTTTGTTTTGGAATTGTACTGTATTTTCTATTTTTCTTCCAAATTGTCACCTTAAAGAAATCAAAGTACCCATCTAGTCTCAGTTATTGAGGATTTCGAGTGCAACTTCTCCAGGACCCCCTTCTTCTCCCCTCCAGAACTTTAGCCATACATACACATACACACACACACACACACACACATGCACGCACATGCACAATTTTCTCCTCAGCCATTTCTTCAAAAGCAGTTTCATGTGGAAGGAGGATAAATCACATTTATAAAATAATTTCCATCATTCATATTACTCTAAATTAAAGAAAATTTTTCTGGGCCCAATAGAGCAGTTTTGTAGGCAGGAAACCTCACTATGTTGTAGAAAGGGCTGTCTGAAAGGGCTGTCTGATTTCTCTGAAGCCTTGAGTCCTTAGTCCTTCTGGGGAGAAATGAATTGTGCTCCGGCTGAGTGGCATGCAAGCAGATGCGGTTTCTAGATCTGCTAGATCTTTATCTGCCTCTTGGGAACTTGTGCTTTCTTCACTAACTCTGAGTGATTATCTAATGGACCTACTGGTTGAAGGGACTATTACAAGGTGAGGTCATATCTTAGTTCAGACTGCTATTCCAAAAATACTGGTGACTTAGGGACAGCAGAAATTTATCTCACGGTTCTGGAGGTTGGGAAGTCCTAGATCATGGTGTTGGCAGATTTGACATCTGGTGAGAACCCACTTCCTGGTTGTCTTCTCACGGCATCCTCCCATGGCAGAGCTCTGAGGGAGCTCTCTGGGGTCTTTTTTATAAGGGCACTAATCCCATTCATGAGGGCTCCACCCTCCTGACCCCAACACCTCCTAAAGGCCACCCTCCTAGCATCATCACACTGAGGATTACATTTCAACATTTGAATTTGGAAGACACAGACTTTCAGTCTATGGCACATGGCCTGTGCCACTCAACCCAGCAAATGACACTCCACCACTCCCCCAACCATTTGCTTCTCTCCTATATTCTTGCTTTCTTCTTCATTCTTATCTTCTAAGCTGTAATTTTTAAAAGATTTTATTTATTTATTTGAGAGAATGGGGGGAGCATGAGAAGGAGGAGTGGCAGAGAGAAAGGGAGAAGCAGACACCGCATTGAGTAGGGAGCCAATGGGGTGCTCGATCCCAGGACCCTGAGATCACGACCTGAGCCAAAGGCAGACACTCAACCAACAGAGCCACCCAGGCACCCATAAGCTATGATTACTTTTTTAATCCTATTCTTTTCCAGTCTTCCATACCATCATCACAAATCCCCTTTATTGAGTCAATGAAACCTATTAGTAAAACCTACCGAAAATGCTGAGATTTATGGAGGCATGAGGATCCAAGAGGTTGTTGAATTCTGAACTACTAAGAAACAGTGGTTAATTACATGTGCCAACAGAATTTTGAAATGGAAAACATAAGGCAGAAAATAGAAAAGCTGGTGTGTGCTCCTTAAAATCTCATAGAGTTGATGCCAAATGCCAGCCCATATTTCATGGAAAAATCGAATGGTCCACACAGAAGATCAATGAATGAGCACGTGGCTTGAATTCTCAAGGTCACTTCAGGCTTCCAGGTCTCTCTAATTCGCATGAGTTTAGGAATTGCCTCTCTGCCCCTGCACTGTACTGCAGTCACCCAAACAAGACTTGGAGTCTTTCCTTAGTTTTCACCGCAAACCCCTCATTGAAGGCATTTGTGTGTGTGACAGATGTCAGTGAAGGTGTCAGACCCAGAAGTTTCTTTACACGGCATTGAGGCTAGAAATTTAAAACAGAATATTGGTAACCACCATTCTTCAAAAGCAGAATGGGGTTTTACAGCTCAGGTTTCCCTCCCATCCCCTATCATTCACCTTCTTTCTTTTCCTATGTCCCTGACTCCCTCCTTCTTAATGGCAGAGAAGAATGAGAACACTCTCTGTTTTATTATTCAGAATAGTTCAGCTCTCTGTGATATAAACCCTTACACTCAACTATTACCTTCCTTTGCATATAAGAGAAATTCTTTATTCAAGGGTCACCTCACCATTTCTTTTGAGGTGGAAGATGTTCCTGGGAGGGATGGCCAGTGGGGGAGGAAGTGGCTTTATTTTATATTACTAATAATGGCCATTATATTGTCGAAACAAGATGCCCAGGCCAGAAACATTATATTGCCAGAAACAACATGCCCAGGCCAGTTTGGACAACCCCGGTAGAAGTATAGGAACTGAACTGTTCCACTTTGGTGTGATAGCCAAGTTGCCTGACCCTCCTGTCTGTTTCCAGTGACTCATAACCAGAGATCCCTAAAAAACTAGAGTGCTAGAAAGTGCCTACCAGACCTGGGACTTGAAAGTTTTTGGATTCTTTCCTGAATTAAAATTCTAGAAGGACACTCATGAACCAACGTTCCTTGCATGTTTCCCGGACCATTCTGACCATTATGACACCAGATGGGTCTTGAATGAGAAAGATGGCCAAAAGGGATAGACATTCTGATTGACAATGTATGTGTCGTAGATTCAGAAGAAGCAAGGAACATCAAAATTGGACCTCACTCTTTCTAAGATTCTCAAATTTTAAGTTGCATAAAAAAAGGCCCCAAGTTTCTAGTTCGAGAAGCCGCATGGGACCCAGGAACCGGGGTAGTTGTTCACATCACTGGATGGCTCTAATACAGGTTGTCCTTGGAACACATTGAGAAACACTGCAGGCTATGAGGGCTATTGCAGTGGGGGAAGGAGGAAGGAGGATGGTGGGGAGATGAAAGGTTTCAAAGCCATTGGTATTTTTCTTTTTTTCTTCTTTTATTTTTTTTAATCATTTTTTTAATTTATTTTCAGCATAACAGTATTCATTGTTTTTGTACCACACCCAGTGCTCCATACAATCCGTGCCCTCTCTAATACCCACCACCTGGTTCCCCCAACCTCCCACCCCCCCACCTCTTCAAACCCTTCAGATTGTTTTTCAGAGTCAAAGCCATTAGTATTTTTCTGAAAATAAAAGCAATGCTATCAACGTTGAGACTGAACACTGAAAGGTGGTAATTACATCCAAACAAGGAAATGAGTGAGTGATCTATTTAAGCAAACAGGTAGTATCCTCTAGCTGATCTTAAAAATTTGCTTAGTTAGGGCAAGGACAGAGGTGCTATTCAAACGTCTAACATCTGGATGGCTGGCACCAGAATCCTGGAGGTTTTTTTACTATGTCAGGCATTGACCTGCTAGTTGCTGGCCAGGGGTCACTGAGGGGTATCTGGAACCCTTAGAGGGCTTTAGCTGGTTCACTCTTTTAACAGTGGGTGGTTAAATGCATCAGCTGACTGGTGACCAGCCCCCGACCAACTGGCCCAGACTGTCAGCCTGGAAGAGTGTGGTGCTCCCCACACAGAACATCTGTAAGCAGGGACTCAGCCACTCTCTTCCCCTCTTTCCTTCCTTCCTTTTTCCTATTCTCTGTTCCCTTTTATTTTCATCTTTTTCTCCCCTTCTGCCTTGCAGCGGCCTTCAGGGTACTCAGCACAGGGTTCTTACATGGCACATGTGATAACTGTTCATCAAATTAAGAATCCATATTTAGCGCTACTGGTAGGATGTAAGGCAAAGAAAAAGATGCAAGTGCTCCCTAAGGTAAACCGACTTAGAAAGGCTGAATAACTAGGCATCACAGTAAGAACTGCTATTTTGTTGATGGAGGGGTCAGAAGGACCAGGGAGCTCATAGTCCTGCCCCGTGTGACAGCTCTTGGTCCTTTGAGAGGTCTCCATGCTGGGTAGGGCCCTCAAACTCCCCTCCACCCAAAATGACCAGGACAGCTAAGGGAAGCACAGGATCAGACGTTCTGGAAGATTCTCTGCTCTCCATCTGGTCACTGCTCAAGTGCCATTCTACTGGCCTAGCTTTCCCACCGTGGAGATAGCATCACTTGCTAACAAGGTTCATCTTTCTCTTCAACAGTGTTTTGTGTTGTGCGTATCTGATCTTTAAAATAGGCCTGTGTTAATACAGCATTTACAAGAAATTAAGCCAATGAAAAAGAAAGGTAGGCGGTTGTCCTAAACTAAAGGGCACTTTCCTCTGTAATGCTCTTTGGTTGCTCTTCAAAGGAATACGAGTCTGAAGAAAAGCGCTTTCAGGTTTTGATGCCGCAGACAAATTCCTGCGTCTGTGAGTCTAATGATAAAAGGAGAGGGTGACTGTGGCATAGATTTAAAAAAAAAAAAAAGTGGTTTTGTTTTGTTTTGTTTTGTTTTGTTTCAAGCTTGTCACTATTTTTGTAAGCTGGAAATTTGTTTTTAATCTTGCTGCAAAGTTGATTGGAGAGCCTGCAGGAAGCACCATGAGCTCTTAGTGATCTATGAGAAGTTGAGATGTATTATAAAGACAGGAGCACCTTTTGGTTTTTGAAAAGCACTGTTTACGGGATTCTTTTTCATCGGGGAGCATTCAAAGCAGAGGCTTTGTGGCCAGAGAGCCACGGGGTCCTGCACAAGCTCCCGCAGTTACTGTGGAACCCCAAGGAAGGTTCTTAGCCCCCCTCTACCTCAGGTTTCTCATCTGTTGATAGAGATGAGTCTCTGTTGTTGGATTTTTGTGAGGATTAAACAGAAATGTACAACATGCTAAAATATATGGGTTCCTGGTATATCATAGAGACTCAAGTCATTGACCCCAATTTAATGCCACTTATGAAAGGGAGAAAGGAGAAATGCTCAAATAAAGACCTCATTGTAAAACAGGTGAGTGAGGAGCCTGAGTGGCTCAGTTGGTGAACATCTGATTCTTGATTTCAGCTCAGGTCATGATCTCAAGGTCCTGGGATTGAGCTCCGTCTTGGGGTTGACACACAGCCAGGAATCTGCTTGAGATTCTCCCTCTCTCTCCCTCTCCCTCTGCCCCTCCCCTGCTCATGCTCCCTTGCTCTCTCTCTCTCTCTCTCTCTCAAATAAATAAATAAATCTTTTTAAAAAATAAAACAAATCTATCTTTTAGTGGTTCCTCATGTCTTCTAGTCCAGTAGGGGTTTACTTTCTTGTTTTCGAATATGTTTATGGTTGTTTCTTTGTTATCATCACTTTTCTTTTTCCAGCATTTCTAGAGATTCGGGGTGAGCAGAGCTTACCACAATGTAGTCAGCTTGCCATCTTGACTGGGAACTTTTAGTCATGTATCTAAGGGCGAAAACATTAATATTTTAGCCATTATAAAGCATCAATATCAGAAAAATACCTAATGGGTCATCTTAAAGGAATCATCTAAGGTTTGGGTTTACACATTGCCAAAAACCTGAAAAATTGAACCATTCATAAGTATCGATAATGTGTGTATGCAAGTGTAGAGTTTGCACCTAGTAACAATAAATAAGACATATGTCCTAAAGAAGCTAATTGTATAGGTTTTTCACTTTTTGAGCTATGTTACAAGAAAGACAATGTTTATATATAATGAATACTTTTCCCTATCTCTAAGGATTTAAAAGACCGGAAGAAAGAGCTTTGAGAAATGTGTTGAGTGCTTTAAATAATATATAACTTATTATTTGGAATTTTAAAAGTTATATACTCTTCAGTCTGGAATTTTACTGTATAAATGCTAATAGAATATAAGCTGGAATCAAAGTTGACTAAAATTGGGTCAATATTGTGCTTTCCATTTAGTGAAAAAAATAAATAAATATAAATTGATGTTGAAAGATATCCATAGAATAGGGATTAATTAATTTTTGATAAATGAGATAGAGATAATTTCTACAAATTTTTTTAAAAATTTTTAAAGATTTATTTATTTATTTGACAGAGAGACAACAAGAGAGGGAACACAGGCAGGGGAAGTGGGAGAAGGAGAAGCAGGCTTCCCGCTGAGTAAGGAGTCTGAGGTAGGGCTAGATCCCAGGTCCCTGGGATCATGACCTGAGCCAAAGGCAGACGCTTAATGACTGAGCCACCCAGGAGCCTCTATATGAATTTTTATAACTAGGTCAGAACAGGTTGTGCATTATCTTTCCCTCTTTAGAGAACACCCTGGTTCAAAACATATACCCAGCAAGTATCTCTCTATAACACCATTAAAATAAATTAAGGGGCAAAGAGTGAAACATCAAGAAATACGTACATTTCCTAAAGATTTTTTTGTTACAGCAGAAAACTGATGGAAGTTACTTCAGCATCTTGATTCAAAGATGTTGAATATTTGAAACAAAATATTAAAGGAAAAGCCTAATTTTCAATTAATGGTAGCACATTTAATAGCATATTCTACAATTATGAAATCAGTCTTTCTTTCAAATGGACTAATCATCCACTGTGAAAGTTCTTTGGGAATTTTCTTGAAAAGGCAAGAAAATCAACGTTTCCATAGCCTGTGAATGAACAGAAAAAAGAGAAATTTGTATCAACTATACATATTACCCAATAGTTTAGAATTTTCTCATTCAAATTCATCAAAATAACCTATTTAACTTTTGTTTCCAATTTTTCACATTTTAATAACTTAAAATGATTTAAACAGTCAGCAACATTGATTTTATTAAGAAAGGTATACATCTTAGCAGAAGAAAACTCACCAAATGTTCTTTTGGTTGAAATAATTGAATGGTTTATTATTTTAATATTTGTTATTCTATTCAAGTACAGCTTCACAAAATGTTTCAGACATCATTAATCAATTCATTAAATTGTAATTCATTTCTAAATTTTGGCAACTGTCTGCTTCAGTTAAGTTTTGTGAAAAATATAATCACATTTTCTGATATGGTCACAAAATCAGTCTAGAAAATGGTTTTTTTTAAAGATTTTATTTATTTATTTGACAGACAGAGATCACAAGTAGGCAAAAAGGCAGGCAGAGAGAGGAGGAAGCAGGCTCCCTGCTGAGCAAAGAGCCTGACGTGGGACTCGATCTCAGGACCTTGGGATCATGACCATGACCTGAGCCAAAGGCAGAGGCTTTAACCCTGAGCCACCCAGGCGTCCCTGGTTTTTAATACATTATTATATTCTTTCTAATAGTTAAAAACTGGCTTTCCTTTTAAGTTGCTAAATGGAACTGAGTTTGCTGTTAGATAAGGTAAATTTTCATCACTTCAAAATATGTCACTTGACACCTGTTATAAAATTTTTTTTCCTCATCATTTCTCAAGGCATTGTTTCTCCCACTGTGGTCTGTGGACCATCTACACCAGGACAGGCACGGGCACTTTCAAAAACTTTAGAATGCCCTTGCCCCCTCCCCCCGCCCCCCCGGCCCAGCTCCATCACCACCATAACCCCCTTGCCAAATCATGACTGTTGGTTTTGGGGTCTATGTAGCTCCATTTTTAAACTTGCCCACGAGATTCTTGGGCACCTTGACAATAGAAAAAAAATTAACTCAAATCAGTCCTTCTTTAAATGGTCAATACTATTTTATATTTTATAAAGTCAAGAAGAGATTGTTTTGAGCAGGGTTAGTAATTTGAGTAATTCATTAGCCTTAAGGAAGCCCTTCATGGGATAGGAATGGGAGGATGGAGATATCAAGGAAAAGCTCATCCTGTAAACCAGCTGGTTGGTCTAAACCATTCTAGACCATCTTGTCATAGACACCAGGCTGGCCTGACATGCTGCTCAAGCTGGCATTTGGTGGTGGACTTCTGTAGAATTGCAGAAGCCTCCTGGACAGCACTCACTCTCCCATCACACTAGGAATCCCAGCTAGTCCTCCTGTGAGAGGCAAGGACCTTAGGACAGGTCCTCACAAATCAAACGCATATATTAAATTCATGTTCAGCCATGACTAACAACCTCAGATACAATCATTTTCCTTCCTGGACCAGAGTTTGAAAGTACCTATAAACAGAAACATACCAAGAGGAGGAAGCATAGGGAACTCTGAAGACAAACTGTCAGCTTAGTTTGGCTTAGAGCTAGGGCTGGCTACAACATGTCTCCTTTTTCCTAAGAAGACAATTCTGCCTGAACAACATTTGGGAATAATGAAATTTTCCTGAAACACCTTGAAAAAATAATAATAACAACAAATAAAAAGGGGGAAAAATACCACAAAAGTGAGACCAGAGCGCCAACTTTAGGAGGGGAAATAGTGGCATGAAGAAAGTGTTCTCTTAATCCACTCTCCTACCTCCAGCCAGACACTTGTATTTTACCAAATATTTGACATCACCCACATAGCAAGGACCCTGACCTTCAAAGAGCTTAAGTTATGGCTCTTTGCTCTGATTTGGATCTGTGATGACCTAGTTAGCAAGGGATATGATAGCACTAAAACATGCTGTTTTCCCACATTGTACCTGCACCAGCCACATTAACCCAGTTAAAATGATGTCCATGATCTGAGTCTCTTTGAAAGCCTATGGTTAATCAAAACTTACGTTGAACAAAGATAGATCTTAGGCCTAAATAAATATATCTACTTTTTCTTTCTTAGAGGCACCTGCCAGCGCCTCTGGAAGGTTCCTCAAATTTTAGTGAAACCAAATGACAGTGGTGTACAATACTTGGTTACAGCACACACACATACACACTCACATGCATGTTAACAGCATCTGCAAGTGCCACCTGCTCTCCATTCACACCCACGTGGTTTAACGAACAATGAGAAGGTAAATGAGTTTGCAACAGAGATAAAGGGATAAAAGCAATAAAAGATGGGACAAGGGAGGGAGGCAGGGGCCAAATATGGTAGGCCACACTCAGGTCTGGGGGCTTTTGCTGAAAGGTGAGGGTGATCTGGTCAGATTTGGTATTTGGGAAGGATTATTCTAGAAACAGTATAAAAGAAGTAGGAGACCATTGCAGTAATCCAGGCAGGAGCTTGGACTAGAGAAGTGACAGTAGAGATGGGACAAGAGGATGGATCTGCGAGATACTTAGCAGAGAAGATAATGGATTAGCTCTGTGGGAGGACCATGATTTTTATTTTTCAATAAAGTCAATTAGAAGAGACTGTGAGATGTCAAATAGGAAGGTAGTTATGAGGGTCTGGAAATCCTAGAGCACTTTAGTTCTCTCTCCACATTGTGGACACATCAGCCTGCTTCTTGGGACCCAGCGCTTTTCCCAGTTTGTACATATCTGTCTGATAGACTATTATCTAGATCTGCGCTGTCCAATACATTAGCCATGGGAGGCTGCTGAAATTGAAATTAATTAAATAAAAATGTAAAATTCAGCTCCTCAGTTACACCAGCTACATTTTATATGTTCAGTAGCCACCTGTGTCTAGTGATTATACTACATGACAGCACAGATAATAAACATGTCCTTCACTTCAGAACATTCTACAGAACAGTGCTGATCTAATGACCCGCTGGTACCTCTCACCTACATCTCCAAAACCAAATCAACACTTCCCGCAGTATCATACATTCTATACAGTGTTAGTTATTTCTGCACCTGAACCCTTGTGTATGGTGAGTTCCATGAAAGCAAGGACTCTGGCCTACTCGTTCTCCAGCAACCTCACACCCAACAGAAAGCCTTTGTTCCATGTGCTTAGCAACCACTGGTTGAGTACATGAGTGAGGGACTGAGTAAGCCAAAATCTAAAGTTCTGTTTCAAAAACATATAGAAAAATAACCACTTCTGTAATCTCACAGTTTTTAGGCTGATGTTATAGCTCCTAAACATTGAAAATATGAGTAATAAAACCTGGCTTATAAGATGGCATCAGCACAGGAGTTTATCATGCATAACTAGAGCATAATCAGAGCAGAGGCAGGGAAGGCAGAAGGGAGCCGGCGTTCTCTCCCATTGCCTTCTGCCCCTGTGACACTCAATATTAGCCAGGTCAGCCTTCAGTGGGTAACACCCACCAGCAGTTGCCACTTCATGGAGACAGCAGCAGCTACAGTGTCTGTTGGTATAACATCTCTGCTTCCTTCTGTCATACATTCTGTACCTGATGGGTCAGAACTGCTATCCAGACAACCGTAACTGTGGTCAGAGTTCTGCCCACATCGTCTTCCTGGGACTGGTCAGTCTCACGAGAGGGACTTCCTTCAGAGTCTCAGTCAACACTCAGCCTCCATATCCACTTTGGTGTTGCTGCAAAGGATGCCCCCATCCCCCATGAGGGTGGGAGGATTGAAATAGGAATTAAGTGTCGTAGGAGGCCTGGGAAGAGGGAAGAGGCGCCAGAAAATGGGAGTAGGACCAGCGAGGCAAAGCTTGAGTAGAAACGCACCCCTCTTTCTTTCTTCCAGCTGCACTATAGGGTCTAGAAGAATGGTCCTATTTGTGCACAAGAAAGAGGTAACTGAAGGTGGGGAATCATTGTTTTGGACATGGTGAAACCCCCCCCCCGCCCCCCGCCAGAAAATGGTGCGCTTGTGAATAGTAACAAACTGTCACTTAAGCACCAAGCACGGGCTAGGTGCCGGTCCAGACCCTAGGGATCCAACAGAGACCAGCCAGATGCGTCTCTGCTCTCCTGCGTGTCACAGCAGAGGAGCGAAGTCAGTGGGCACCTGTACCGCTCTGGTAAGCGCTCAGGTAGGGAGAGCCCGGGTTCTGGTGCTGGGAGATTTAGGGAGTCCTGGAGAGTCTCAGGAAAAGGCTTTTTGTTGGAACTGACACCTAAGCTGAGCCCTGAGAGTAGGCGTCACCCCAGTGAGGGAAGAGGAGAGAGGACCAGGAGCAGGTGCATAGTTCTGGACAGAAGTGAGAGCTAGGCAGTGCCAAAGCACAGTTTTCCATAACTTAAGAGTATCAACCCAAAAAGTGTGGGAAGTAAAACGTGACTGTAAATGGGTACCTGGTTGGCTCAGTCGTTAAGGGTCTGCCTTCAGCCCAGGTCATGATTCCAGGGTCCTGGGATCGAGCCCCACCTCGAGCTGCTCTGCAGGAGGCCTGCTTCTCCCTCTCCCACTCCCCCTGCTTGTGTTCCTGCTCTTGCTCTGTCAAATAAATAAATAAAATCTTTAAAAAAAAAAAAAAAAGGATGGTCGGCTCTCTGCTCTGGAGCCAGGCTGGCTGCATTCCATTCCCTCCTCTAGCTCTCAGTAGCTGTCAGACTTTGGGCAAGTTCGGAATTTGTTGTTTCCTCATCAGCAAATGAAAGAAATAATGCCACCTACCTTCTGTACTTCCTGAGGAATTATATGACCTTTTCCATAAGCTGAGCACTCAGTGCCCGGCACCTAGAAAGTACTCTACAAAGGTTATCTGTTATTACTATCTTGAGCTAAAAATTTCGATAATGTGGAAACCAGCGTTTAGCCTACATTTCCATGGGAAAAAAACTTACAAACTTTTCTGTGTCCCAACCCATGGAGATTCGGGGCTAGGAAGATTTTAAAATCCAGAAAGTGTTCCACGAGTTCCACTAGATGACATGTACAATAAGGGATTTCCCAAGATTATGAAAAAAAATTTCAGGTAACTATCAGAAAATTATTGCACTATGTTAAAAGATTTGGAGGAAAAACCTGTCTTTTTACATCCAGTAGTACATTTCTTTGGAGGTTAAAAAAAAATTAGCCTCAATTGTTATCAAAAACACGATGACAGGAATTCTGTTGTTGTTGTGTTGTTTTTTTTAAATCTTAGTGCTCTGAAAAAACCTAAGTATTGCCCTTCTTCTACTTGGATATCCTACCAGTCCTTTTTTCTCCTCTCCCCACATTATACTGATCTGTTCTTATTCTCTCCATTTTGAAATGAAGACATTGAGGCTCAGAGATTATTAGGTAATTTAGCCAAAATTGTGCAACTAGGAAGAGATGTAGCCAAAATTGAACCCTGAGCCTTTTGACGACAGCATCTGAATATGCACTCTGATCTTCGAGCCTTAGAAAACTGTCACTCCCATAGAGTGCTTGGAACCCCATGAGACATGCAAAATGCACTCAATAAAAAGGTTAGATGCTATTTCGAATTGCCCATCTACATTGAGTCCTGCAGGATATTAATCATTGAAAACAAAATTCAAGCATGTTTGGAAAATCCTGGGTTAAGCAAAGTTAAATTCATTATTTACTGTAAGGTCTCTAAAATATCACTGAGTATTAAGAGTATCCAAAATGAGAGTATAGTTTGTGGCAATTTCCAAATCATATTTGACCATACAACATCTTTTTTTTCTTCTCTCAAAGTAGTTCGGCAGGACCAGTGTTCCCGGGAACTAATTCTGGGGGAAATTCCGTGTGGGGTAAATGCAGAGTGACAGATAATACTTACAATTCAAATTCACTGGTGGAAAAAAAATATTTTGTGTTTGTGAGAAAAGTCATTTTACTGTACTGAGCAGAAATAGCGTGAAACGGAACCTGAAGTCATTGTTCTAAATCTTAACTTGCTTGAGATGGGGAAGCTGAGTGACAACAGCTTTGCAAAAATATGTCACCAGTCAAGTAGGAAGTGGGCATTCTTGCAGCTTCTAAGAGCTTCAGCCACTTGGTTGTTCAGAGGCAGAGCTGCGCAGCACCTTATCTCGGAAAGCACACACACAAGCACACACCACCCCGAGAACGTGAGAGAGATGACGCAGAGTGTTGGGGATTTTGGTAGCAGCCTTTTATACATACACTCTGAGGTTCAAAAGTTTGAAATGAAGCAATTACAAAGTTTGAGAAACTTGTTGGGGGAAAACATGGTTTTGCATTCTAAATGATTCCCTAATTCTATTCTATTCTCCCACCTGCCCTTGGAGCATTCTAGAAGTGAATCTCATCAGCCCACGGTCATGAAATGGGACGATGTAGTTGTGGTTAATGTTGAGCGATTCCATGTGGCACTC
The DNA here is from genome assembly GCF_002288905.1 of Enhydra lutris kenyoni. NCBI lineage: Eukaryota > Metazoa > Chordata > Mammalia > Carnivora > Mustelidae > Enhydra > Enhydra lutris. The sequence goes on from NW_019154089.1 coordinate 47,918,416, forward strand.
TTTCAACTTGGGGAGATGTTGGACAAGTTCAGTCTTTGACCACCTTCTCATTTGCAAAATGAGAAGGGTGAATTAGACCACTTGCAACGGGCCTTCTAGCTCTGCAGATTTGTGAATTTGAAGGAAGAAGTAGTTCATAAACTTCTTCTGGCTGTTAATTCCCAGGAAATAAAAGCTTCGCCCCTAGAGAGCAGGGGCATCGTAATAAGAAGGCAGCAGCAAACGAATAAGCTCTGGAGGTTAGCCTCAAGCCCCAGGAAACCAGATAGGGGTCTAGGCTCAGGTCTATGGGCTGCTGTGTAATGTTACTAAATTCAGGGTGATGGTTCTGAAGTAGTAAGTGTGGACCATGAATGCCTAGAAATAATGACAGCTGTCAAAAAGCTTTATTCCAGTGTTGTCAGGGCAAAAGTCCTGAGATAGAATCCACGTGTTTCAATGTCAGAAATACTATATATATGAGATTGAAGATAACTGCTTTCCTCCATGGGCACCTGATGCCTAATTCAAATTGTAATCACCCAGTCAGCCTACAACATCTCAGTTACAATGGGTTTGGGAGGCCAACCAAAATGACTAGCACGTAACATGACTTAATCAGAAAGTCTGATTAATCTATCTTTGTTTCTCTTCCCACTGTTTACAATTGTCTCAAAAGATAAACAGCGTTTATCTTTCGAAAGATGGGCACTTTTAAAGTAAAGCCACTCATGATAATTGGTACCAAAGGAAGACTAATCATGCAATCATCTAAAGCAGTGAGTTATTAAATGTTTTATTGTTTGAAAGTGTGGATTTTGTGGATCATGTTGAGTATAGTCGAAGCACCATGCCTTTCAAATCATGCTATTCTGAGGTGGATATAAAAATGACTTGGGAGGGGCCCCTGGGTGGCTCAGTGGGTTAGAGCCTCTGTCTTCGGCTCAGGTCGTGATTCCAGGTCCTGGGATCAAGGCCTGCATAGGGCTCTGCTCGGTGGGGAGCCTGCTTCTTCCTCTCTCTCTGCCTGCCTCTCTGCCTACTTATGATCTGTCTGTCAGATAAATTAAAAAAAAAAAATGACTTGGGATTCTCTGCATACAAGATGACAGCAGTGAGGAGGCCATGAGGAGGCAGCAGTATGAGCTCTGATGGAAGGGACCCTGCATTGCTGTATTTATGCCTGTATTTATTGTATTATTGCTCTACATCAACCTCTGGAATATGTAACCTCTGGATCTCATACATATATAAAACAAGCTCTTTGGTTCGAGCACACTATTCCTCATTGAACACAACCATCTTGCTTACTGCAGCAGTTTTTGCCCTTTGACTTCTAGCCACTGAAAAGCAGGTGGCACTCACTAGCTGTTGCACCAACCCAAAACAGCTCCTCCTCCCCCATCTCCACCCCCAATTCCAAATGCTTCCTTAGAAGCTGGTACAGCCCCACCCCCACTTGGAACCATGAGCAGATGCACCCAAGTATTCCTTTCTGCCCCACATCCTATAAAGACTGGCCAGGAGGAACAGTGAGCAGTCATAAACCCCAGTTTTAAACCTCTTTGACATATCCTACAGCAAGAAAGCCACACAAAAAGGCACCCTAACAGTTGAGCTCATAATGGGGTTATAGAACAGCAATTCCATACACTTTCACAGCAAACTTTTGTCATTCTTCTCTTTTAATCTCCAGAACACAGGATTTTTTTTAAGCTCACTGATGTAAAAAGAAGCCCCCAGCTAGTTACAACCATCAGGCACCCCCACACTCAAGCCCGTGTCAGCCATTTTCATCTCCAAACAGTCTTGATTCAATCCAGCTCAGCTATGGCTTCTATCAGACTCATTTCTCAGGTGGAGTCTTCTCGAACCCTGTCAAATAGGTGGCTAACCCACATGCTGTCGATATACTCCCCACTCCACCACCTGAATCCTTCCTTTGATGTTTTCTTGGATTCTCCATAAAAGCTGAGCCATTGGTGTAGAGTCTGTCTGGGTGAAACTCTGCTCCATTCTCTTTTCGCATCCCAGGTCCCCTTTTCCTTCCCCTGTCTCAGAGATTTGACTATCAACAATTCCCCTTCTGCCCAGGAAGTTAATGATTAATCTTGCTCACCCCATCATCATCTCAGCACACACATGCACATATGAACACACATGGAGAAAGCAAACACATAGCCATGACTTTTGGGAACTCCTCTTCATAAAAACAAAACACCTGGGGAAATCCTTCTGTATAGGGCATGGAGTTCTGCCTGCATATGTTTGCCCTTAGTGTACTGGTTGTTGATTTTCTGTTTTGCCTAGTTTCTCCTTAGCTTCTCCTTTAGTAGCATTTTTGTTGTTGTTGTTTTCAGTTATTTCACCACTGAGATGCTGAAAAAACTTGCAAAGGGAGTTGTTTAGCTTTTATCTTTTTAGGGTTTTCAAACAAATGAGATAATAAGAGATAGAGGGCACTAGTTTTGGCTTCATGGGATGGTAGAATATAAGGCTTGAATAAGGAAAATAGGATTCTAGCCTCTGAATCTCATGATTTTTAACCTTCTGTCCTTTAGTGAATCACTCAACTGAGCCTCGGATTTCTTATCTTTGATCAGAATGGGGGACATTTTTAAGAAGTTATCTTATGCAATGTCATCCTAATTCTAAGTGATTCTCTTGTTCTGTGTTGCTAAGTCCTATGTAGAAGCAGGAAGATGGCCTCATAAAGAACTGAGAGGTTTATTTGGGCCAAAGTATATGAAGGGCCCTGGAACAGTAAATTCATAAGAACTTTCAGTCCTACAGTTTTATGGTTCTGTCCTTAGGAACAGAGATTCTTAGTGCTTGGCCATTTGCCACATAAGTGGTACAGGGTATGTGGCCAAAGGCATTCTACCTTCTTGATGAATCCACTTTGCCTGGTTCCATTCCCTTTCTGGATAGAAAACTGGCCATCAGTATTCTATAAGCAGACTGTTAAAGATCTCTCCTGATCACTTTGTCTTCCTTTCCCCAATCTTTTCAATCTGCCGCATGTGCTAAAGTCCTCTTCTAATTTTCCCTATCACCTGCATCACCCTCCACTCCTACTTGTCACTTCCACATCCATCGAATTACTAATGAAGCAGTGCTCTGTCATCTTAAATGACGCTTTTTTCATAATCTCATAATCACCAAGTTCTCTTACTTCAACTTTGGTGGGACCATGTAAGTTTTGGTTCTTGTGGAAAGGACAACTCTCAATGAAGTGCTACCTAGAAAAGTCAGCTAGTAGCTGATGCAGTAATATGGAGGGTCAAAAATGAACAACTTGCATTTTAAGACTGAAGAAAGAGAGGTTGTGATAATATTACATTTTGGGCAACAAGTTGCACTACTTTAGTAGTATAATGACTACTTAAAGTTACCAGTCTCTTCACAGTTTTCTACATGTTTATGTTGACATTTGATATGACAAAGTATAGCACCATTTACTCTACACAAGTGATTCTCAAACTTCAGCATATGTTGGAATGACCTGAATGACTTATTAAAACACAGGTTGCTGGGTCCCAGCCCCAGCATCTCTAGACCTGAGATGGGGTCTGAAAATTTGAATTTTTTTTTCTTTTTTAAGATTTTATTTGACACAGAGAGAGAGAGAGTGAGAGCACAAGCAGGGGGAGCCGCAGATGGAAAGGGAGAAGCAGGATCCCCAGTGAGCAGAGACCCCAACAAGGGGCTTGATCCCAGGACCCTGGGATCATGACCTGAGCCAAAGACAGATGCTCAACTAACTGAGCCACCCAGGTGCCCAAGAATTTGAACTTCTAATAAGTTCTCAGGTGATACTAACGCTTAATGGTACTGAGGCCATAATTCAAAAACTACAGTTCTGTACTACCGAAGAAAATGAGTAAATGCTATCTTCAGATGATTTTTTAAAAATTCTTTAAAACAAGCTACCTAAAACATCTTTTTATATTTTATTTTATTTATTTTTTTTAAAGATTTTATTTATTTATTTGACAGAGAGAGATCACAAGTAGACAGAGAGGCAGGCAGAGAGAGAGAGAGAGAGAGAGAGAGAGAAGCAGGCTCCCTGCCGAGCAGAGAGCCCGATGCGGGACTCGATCCCAGGACCCTGAGATCATGACCTGAGCCGAAGGCAGCGGCTTAACCCACTGAGCCACCCAGGCGCCCCTCTTTTTATATTTTAATCTAAGCCTTTTAACAGATCAGGAATTTCAGTATTAGCTGACTTGAGTTTCACAAATTATTTCATTTAAAGAAGGAAAAAAATCATGTTTCTCAAAATGTGGTCTTTGTTAAATAAGCACCCACGTGCTCTTTATGCACTCTAAATTGTGAAAACTACTGCCATAGATCTCAGTTCATAGGCAGCCTAATAACAAATGTCTGAACAGTTGAATTCTGACAATTTAATAAGATCCTAAAATATGATTCTTTCCAGGAACTACGAGTCATATTTCAATTGAAGTATCTAAAACATCAAATATCACTTTGGCTTTTAAAATAAATGTGCTGTATAATTTATTGGTGTTTCAGCTATGACACAAGGGTACCCAAAACATTTTTCTATGATTGCTGTACATAGTTGATCTTTCCCCATCACATACTAATTTTTTTTGTCACTAACTAACTTGTACTTCTTTCCGTTTAATGTCATCCTAGTTAGACTTCTCCCTAACTTGTCAGGGATTTTTTCAATATAGTTCTGTTTTCCAAAGCAACCGTAGACCCTTCAACAAGGCATTATTAACAATCTGAGTTAAGTGTGCCTCCTTATTGTAATCTTGCAAAAAACTACATCGGAGGTTTGGTCAAAATGAACACTATGATACAATTTGTAGGGGTCAAAGTTTACCAAGATAAATATAAGTAATGCAGTTTTTAACAAGGCATACCAGAAGAAATCGGGCTGGGGGATTCTAAGCAGGCATAGCTTCCGCTACCTCCCCAGTTCTTTTTTTTCCCCCCAAGATTTTTAATTTATTTATTTGAGAGAGAGAGAGAGCACAAGCAGAGGAGAGAAGCAAAGGGAGAGGGGGAAGCAGACTCCCCACTGAGCAGAGCACCTGACATGGGGCTCAATCCCAGGACTCCAAGTTCATGATCCGAGCTGAAGGCAGATGCTTCACTGACTGAGCCGCCCAGGTGCCCCTATCTCCCCAGTTCTTATGGATAACTTTGGATTAGTGTCCATCATATGTTGCTTGTTTGAGGTGAAGTCCTGGCACATATGGAAAGCCCAAGGTGGGGGCTTATCAAGTCTCTTATTCTTCCTCCCAACTTCATGAAACTGAAACTCCAATCTCACAACCTTTCTTGGTTGCAAAATATGGATTTAGCAAGCCATATTATCTGGATCTACTGTCCCCATTTCATGTACAGTTTCTTACTTGGATACCAGCACTGTCTTGTTTCACTGTCCACAGATGATATAATAATGATTAACAGATCATATATAGACACATTACAATCAAGTAACAAGGATTAGTCAATGGATAAGGGCAAAAGTTATCTACAAGTTTAAAGGGATTTGATTCCAAAACTGACTCCAAAGTGCATGGTCTTGACTGATATTCTTCATAGACTAGTTTGGATTCTTGTCTCCTCCATGGCTGACATTTATGGCTGAACTTTGACTAGTCCAGTTGTTATCTATTCATAATCCTTTGTCATGACCCTATACTCCCATCTGGTCCTGCTCTCTTACTGCCAAAGGTTTCCTTCCTTTTGGCCAAGTCACTGACTTTAAGTTTAATTCATTTTAGACTCAGTGAATTTCTCTATTGGATGACCTTTTATTCCAATTCCAATTCCAATACTAATTTTAAATGTTATTCTTCCTACTAATTATATGACTTCTGCTTATATTTGACTATTGTCCTTTCTGTTCAATACCCTGTGACATTCAATTATACTACTGTGTACAGAAACTAGTATTATGGTGTCCAACCATATAGTGATAGAGGATAGGAATGTCTAGGTAGAGACCAGCTAGTGCAAATTCCTTAGGCAAGAACCAGCTATATGTGGTTAAAGAAATAGAAAGACATGGAGTGGGCTGGAATACCATAGGGAAAGGGAGAATGGGCTGAAATAATAGGCACTGACCAAATTCCATATGTCCTAGATGATCATAGTTTAGAATTTGTGATAGGAAGTTACCAAAATTGGAACAATTATGAACAAGAGTGTTACAATCTGGTTTACATTTTATGACTTCTCTTTGCTATGAGGAGAATAAAATGTAGGTAAATAAAAATGAAGCTGAAAGACTAGTTAGAAGGCTTTACAGTCAAACACAATGTGATTTGGACCAGCATGGTACAGTAGAAGAGAGATAAGTAGGTAAATTTGGACTATGTTTCAAATGTAGCTCTGGAGAGAATTGTTTATATATCAGGTATAGGGAGTTAGAAAAAACAAAAGAGGAATCAGTATGAGTGGTTGCTAAATATTTAATCATTAGATGTTAATTTATTGATTTGACCAATTTATTATTATATTTGGACTTCATACAAGATTACATGCACAGTGCAAATGTAATAATATGATTTTAATTTAATTATATAACATACTGATAGAATTTATTAATTAGGTTTAGGAACTGTAAAACTTGGTACAAATTGCTTGGTTAAAATCATTAAGCAAAGCTCATAGATGAGATCAATGAGGGGGAGAAATACGTATGTCCAACTGGTAAACCTGGCTGAGCTGTGGGCCATCAGGACAGTGTCTTTCAATCTGAGGTCTTTGGACATTCTTAGAGATCCTTAAATTTTCTGTACAAAATGTTTAATTGTGTTCTTATTCAAATGAAAAACTAAAAAAAAAATTGATGTAAGCTTGCATTTACATTAATTGTGGCAAAAGTATAACTTTATTTGCCTCAGCCTAATGAAAAATGAACAAGTGAAGGCCAAACAGTGTCACAATAAACCATGAAAACAACGGTTTCACAGTAATTGGAAAAAGAAATATAGTAGGAAAATTGAGTTATAAAACAGGACGAAAAACTATAGCAATGCTAAACTTTAAAGAAATATTCCTAATTAGAGCATTTTAATTAAAAATAGAGTGTGAAAAAAATAGAGTATGAATTTGGGCTAAAAAATGGATTTACTCAATGGTTAAACACATGCTACTAATTGCAAAGATTTACTACCACCATTAGAAAGTTATGCAAATACACCTTATTTAATTAAATTTTCCCTCGCAAATCTGTAATAAGGGAAGGGAATGAACATCAAGCAGAGTATCTACTGTGAGCTAGGTACTTATGACAGGCACTTTTGTTAACTAACATAATTATCATAAAATTACTGTGAAGTAGGATTTTTATCATTTTACAGATTAAGCAGAGAATCAGAAAGATGAGTGATTGTGTTAGTAAAAATTGAAAAATGGATAAAATGTCCAGTGGTAGAGAGGTTCTGAGGAGACAGAGCTTCATCTAGTCCACAGTGAAGGTAGTCCACTGAAGGACAATCTGACAAAAACTATGCGAATATAAAATACACAAGTCCTTATATCTCATCAAACCTACTCTTAGACATCTAGTTTAGAGGACTACCCCGCATATACACAAAGAAACATGTACGTGGGTGCTCATTGCTCCATTGTTTTTTGTTTTTTATTTTTTTCTGCTTATTTTTAAAGATTTTTAAAATTTATTTGACAAAGAAAGATCACAAGTAGGCAGAGAGGCAGGCAGAGACAGAGGGGGAAGCAGGCTCCCCGCTGAGCAGAGAGCCCGACATGGGGCTCGATCCCAGGACCCTGAGACCATGACCTGAGCCAAAGGCAGTGGCTTAACCCACTGAGCCACCCAGGTGCCCCTCCATTGTTAGTAGTCAAGGGAGAAAGGCTGAACAAACCATGCACTATACCAATCACAAAATACGCGCCACAGTTCCAAAGAATGACATCGACCCAGTATACATAATGTGATATTCAGAGTACAGGAATATTGGAGGTTTTAAGTAGACATTTCCGTGCATACATTCATAGGTGACTAAATGCATAGGAAAAGTTCTGCAAAGATAAACAATCTGGAAGGGGAGCAGAATGGGAGGTGAGAGGTCATGTGAAATTTTACTTTACCTATGTCTTGAACTTTTTCCAGATGTGTTTAATATATTATTTGTGTAAATAAAAATATTTTTGTTTCTAAGAAGGAAGAGGGAGAACATGGCATAATGTCACACCTCTAGTAGGAGCTTCTCTATGGCTTTTATATATTTTTTTTCTCTTCTGGGTCTCCTATGTCTCTCTCTGGTCTAGGTCTTGATTTATCACCTGATGCTTTTTTGCTGTGTTTGGACTCAGTCCCTCCTTTCTTTTACCTAGGTGACCTTCCAGAAATAGCAATGACAATAACAGTCATTGTCACGGAAGAGGCAAACATTAATTGAACTGCATACCTTCAGTGGACACCCACGTGTCTACATAGGTGTGCTGCTTGTAGTTACACTGGCTTGGAGTCACTTTTGTCTCTCCAGTGCTTCTTCCTTCCAAGTGTCTCCAGAATACCTGTTCGGTCCTGGGGCTACAGGGAAGATTTTCCTTCTTTCTTGACCATTCTGATCCTCTTTCCTGAACTAATGAGACTCTCTACGTGGTCTGATGGTCTAATTTACCCCTTTCCAAACTGCATCACTTTAGTGGAAAAAAACTATCTTCCTGGACGAACCTATGATCAGGCAATTTCCCTTAATAAAACTTTTCTTTGTGGCCCTTCCTAATTCTTAGCTTAAAAAGGTGACTGTCACAGATTATTATAGTTTATAAATATGTTTTGTTTGGTACACAGAGTTTTCTGGATTTTTGTTTCTTTAATTTTTTTTTTTAAGATTTTATTTATTTGTTTCGGGGGGAGGGGCCAAGGGGTAGGAAGAAGAAGAAGGAAAGAATCCCAAGCAGACTCCACATGGAGCCTGGAGCCTGAGGGGGCTCGATCCCAGGACCCTACGGTCACAACCCAAGTGGAAACCAAGAGTCAGATGCTTATCCAACTGAGCCACTCGGGCGCCCATGTTTTATTTATTTACTTTGTTTTGCTTACATAGCTGCCAACATTTAAATGGAAGATTTCACAGAAAAATCTGGATGTGTTCTTCACATATTTACAACAGGGTAGAACCCCACAGTAGCCGCCCCACTGAGATGGGACACGAGTCTCTTGTTGACCACAGTGACATTTCCAGCTCAGCGTACAAAAGCATGTTCCTGCCTGGCTTCCAATGACAGCTGAGTTTGAATCACCTGCTTTAATTATTCCTCTATTTGCTCATACTCTGAAGCCGCAGTATTGTCTCTACAACATCAATGTGTACTCCTTCCCTGTTCGTAGATGTCATATTTCTGGGTTATATTGATTTCATTTTAAAATCATAGTGAAGAATATTCACTATTCCTTCAGCATATAAATCAGTTCATATGTCAATATTTCTAAAACTTGAGTTTTAGTACTTTCTTTGCTTCCATAAATTAGTATACTTTTAAAACAAATTTTAGTATTTGAAAAAAAAAAAAAGAAATACGGTTATTGTCTTCTGCCCCAGTATGCTCTATCTTAGAGCAAGAGGCACTTAGTAAATTATGAGCACCTGACTAAAAAAATGTTTCTTGTGTACCAGCTTTTTTCCTTTTAAAATTATATCTTACATTTGTTACAAAAAGGAAAGATTCAAAAGTTAGCAATCTTCTCTCAAATTATTGCCTAATAATTTGAATTTCATGTGATTTTATGAACTGAAAATAAAGTCATTTATAAGAACATTTTACATTTGACACATTTGACATTTAATATATAGTTACATATAATTATATGAAAGATTATATAGACAACAAATGAGTAGTCAACAAAGTGATTGGGGGGAGTGAATTTTTAAGAATAAAAAAAATATTTAGAGACTCTGAATGTTAAAGTTGGGTCTGAAATAGAGAAGTTTAAGATAGTGAAGACTTTCTTTACTTATTTTCTCTAATTGATCATCATATTGTTTTGATCTCTACCTCTTCACCTTCATTCTAATTTCTACTTTAATTGTCTTTGTAAACACTGATGTTTCAGTATTACTTTTCTTTCCATTTTGTTGGACTGTTCTAAGCTGGCCAACATTTTCTTGGCAGCTTGCTTTCAAAGTAAAGTGTTTCTTACTAATACAGTTACATTGTTTTGTTTTCAACTACATTGGTTTTCAAAATTTCCCATCTACTCTGGGTTTACAAATCCTTTGAAGATAAGAACAGGTGACTTTGAATTAAGGCAAGGAAAAATTCCGTTAAACTAGGTATTCTAAGACAGTGACCCAGAAGTTTTAAGCCCTACCTTTGAAAGCTGCTGAGGATCTTCTGAAAATTTTTAAGATAATTTGATGTAAATGATATTTTATATCAGGGCAAACACTAATCATAAAAGAGATAATGTTCATTTTTTTCAAAGATTTACCTAAATAGAATGCTAGATATACCTCTAATATTCTGTATATAGGAGACACATGAGCACACACACACACACACACACACACACATACACATAAAATGTCATATAAGCATATGAAAAGATTTTTAGCTTCACTTATAAACATATAAGTGCAAGTTAAAATGTCATATCATTTTTTTACCCACCAGAACTGTTAAAAACTTAAAAAGTATGATAATGCACAATGTTAGTGAGGTTATGGTAAAACAGGTAGTCTTCTCTTGATCTAGAAGACAAACAAATTGGTGTTACTTACTAAATAACATTATCTACCAAATTGTTTTAATGTTTCATTTTTTGACTCCACTTTCTAAAAATTGATATTTGTAAACAAAAAAATTGGTGTTACTTACTAAATAACATTATTTACCAAATTGTTTTAATGTTTCATTTTTTTGACTCCACTTTCTAAAAATTGATATTACCAATGTAAATACACTTATGGGCAAAGACATAGGTATAAGAATGATTTTATAATAGTAACTGTCTAATAATCCAAAAAAAAAAAACCAAAAACAAAAACTTAGAGTTCCTCAAATGGTCAAACAGTTCTCCTTTGGGCATATATCCAAGAGAAATGAAAACATATGTCTACAAAAGACTGGTACATGAATGTTCATACCAGCATTATTTATAATAGCTCAAAAGTGGAAACAGCTCAAATGTCCACCATCTGGTAAGCAGATAAGTAGATGTGGTATCCATGCAGTGGGTTTTAATTTAGCTATAAAGAAGAATAAAGTATTGATATCTGTTAAAATATGATGGAACTGCGGGGCACCTGGGTGGCTCAGTGGTTTAAGCCTCTGCCTTAGGCTCAGGTCATGATCTCAGGGTTCTGGGATCGAGCCCCGCATCGGGCTCTCTACTCAGCAGGGAGCCTGCTTCCCTCTCTCTCTCTGCCTGCCTCTCTGCCTACTTATGATCTCTCTCTGTCAAATAAATAAATTCTTTAAAAAAAAAAACATGATGGAACTACAAAAACAATTTAGTGAAAGAAACCAGTCACAGAAGACCATATATTGCATGATTCAATTAGTGCAAAATGATCAGAATAGAGAAATCTACAGAGACCAGAAGTAGATTATTGGCTGCCTATGGTAGGCAGAGGACGGCAGGGGATAGGGAGTGACTGTTAATAGGTACAGCGTTTATTTTTGTTCTAAAATTAGGTTATGTTCTAAAATTAGGTTATGATGATGCTTGCACAACTATAAAGTATGAATACCATTGAATTATATACCTTAAACTAGTGTATCTATTGAATTATATCTCAATAAATGTTCTTTTTTTCAATAACCTAAATTTCCATCAATAAGAGACTGGTCAAATAAATTATGGTAAATCCAGTGCATGAAGCACTCCACAGCTATGGAAAAAAATTGATTGCCTTATTTGTCCCAATATAGAACAATCTCTTTTTTAAATCAAGAAAGCAAAATACAGGGGCTCCTGGGTGGCTCAGTGGGTTAAAGCATCTGCCTTCGGCTCAGGTCATGATCCCAGGGTCCTGGGATTGAGCCCCACATCGGGCTTTCTGCTCAGCAGGGAGCCTGCTTCCCTTCCTCTCTCTCTCTCTCTCTGCCTGCCTCTTTGCCTACTTGTGATCTCTGTCGGTCAAATAAATAAATAAAATCTTTAAAAAAAAAAAAAAGAAAGCAAAATACAGAATAATATATGCATCATGGTCTCTCATATACAGAATGATATATGCATCATGGTCTCATCTATGTGAAAAAAATGGAATATTCCTTGAAAGATGTACAGTTCTTGAAAGACTGGTAACAGTCATGTTTGGGGTAGAGACGGAGAGACAGGATCTGGAATGTGAGATTTTCTTTTCAATATCCCTTCTTGTATTTTCTTAAATGATTTACCATGTATCTATTTCTCTTACAATAAACTGTCTTAAATTAGCTTTTTATTTTTCTTAACAGAAAAAGAGTAAAGAAAAGAAAGTCCAAATCAGTAAAATATTAAATGCCCTACTCTGTACAATAGAGGTAAAGTTTTGGGTACATACAGATATTGAACATGGAGACCCACCCTCAGAAGTTTACTGTGTAACCGGGAAGAAAATAAATAAATAGATAGATAAGTAGATTAATAGATTGATTAATTAATTAATGTTGAGATTTTAAAGAAAATAAAATTAGTGCGAGAAACCACCTGTAAATGCTCTGTGTACGGATGGAGAGCTCTGTGAGCGGCATTCGTTCGCATGGGTGTTAACCTGTGGATGAGGCAGCACGACCACACTGCATTTAGAAGGGCAGGTGGCCTTTCAGAAGCTTGCTTTCCACGGAACCGTCAGAGGTACAGCAATTAGCAGATGGTTTCAGGCACAAATGGCAGTTTACAAAACTTTTTTTGAAGGGGCTAGAGTATGATTATCCTATCCCCTCTACACAGATGGAAACAAACGTGCCCTCAGAGGTTTAAGAAGAGCCTGTCCCATATAGTACAGACATTAGTGGTTGCAGATTCTAGGATAATTCATAATTCCTAACACCTGCTATGTGCCAGGCAGGCCCCCATACAATTTCTCATTCTCATGGCCATCCTGCAAGTTAGGGATCCGGAGTCTCAATGCAACAGGCAAGGAATAGAAACCCAAAGAAGCGAAATAAGGCCCCCTCGTGTACCACAGCTAGTGCTAGTTGGGATCAGTGGTCAAACACAAGTCTGAGTGATGCCAGCACAACTCTTCCTTCTGCCAAACCATTCCTCCTCCCATGTTGAAAATTGTTTCCAGCATGTTTAACAATCAGGAAAGTGAAAGTAGTGTTGGTTTGTTTGGGTACCTTGTGGGATGGTTCTAAGGATTTAAAGTTAAACTTCCTGATTCTTTACTCATTCTGAGATATCCTAACAGAACCAGGACTAGGCATGATTGGTTTGGGGGAAAAGGTGTTTTGTTTCATTTCCAGTCGAGGGGGCTAGAATGCAGTGTTTTAATGACGCAGCCAGCTCAAGAATAGATAAGAAGGCCATGAAGCGTTACAGCGTGGTCAGGTGTTTTTACAAGGTGGGTGTATATGGCCATTCCACAGATGAGAAAATAAGGAGAAATCAAGCAACTTACTCAACCCCAGATTGAGTAATAAGCAAGTGAAGGCTATCCTAAATGCGGTGGAATCTGAACTCAAACGCACATCTCCCAAATCCTGTTCATTCTTCATTCTGCCATGAAGCCATCCAAGCAAAATAAAGATACAGACATGGCCAATACAGACTTTTGTTCTAAGAAGTTTGGCTGTAAAGGGAAGGAGGAAAGGCAGCTGGTAATAGAATGGGGGCCAAGAGTAAGAAAGGATATTGTTGTGTCTCTTTGGAGTGGAGAACATTGACCTTGTCTAAGAGGAAACACGCTCCAGAAGATGAAACACACCATCCAGAGCACATAGTAAGTGCTTAAGAAATGATTTTGCTTGATGCGAGTGAAGAAGTTAATAGTTAACAGAGCAGGGTCTATAAGGAAGCCGACATTGTTGAGAACCAAGAATACCAGTTAGTAGGAGTAAGGAAGATCAACATTTCTCCAGAGAATCAGGGCGAGCAAGATAAAAGAAGGTTTTAATAAGTTAGAATGAAGGGTAAGCAGGGAGGTCAAGTGGAGTGCTCTCCCTGTTCTCAGTAAAACAAAAGTTAAAGTTATCTGTGGAGAAAGAGGAAGGCATGGGTGAGGTCCAGGAATGTGGGGAGTTTGAAACAACTGTTATGGTAAATGTGGTCAGATCTCAGTGATACTTGGTTCTGAGAGAGTTCGTGTTCAGTTAGGTGTAAATGAATGGGGGTCCTGTTAAGTGTGCTCCTAGATTGTTGTACAGATTACCTCGTGCAGAGTTAAAGCCACAGATCACTACCCAACCCCTCTTGAGCTTTGAGGGATAAGATCCATGGTAGATCAGTTTGGGGTGTTAAATCTTGATGCCCACTAAACTCCAAACTTGTTTTTTTCTTTTTTTCCTTTATTTAGTTCATACCTTCTAAGTCCTTTTATGACTGCATTTCAAATGCCTCAGTTCCATTTCTTGAGGCTTTTTTTCTTTGCTAGCCTGTGTCAGTGATCCACCTTTAATGGTCCATTTTCCACTAGCTCTTGAATGTCTACTTTCCTGCTACCTGATTTTCAAAATCAAATTCTGATATAAATTATAAATTGAGCATCTAAAACACCCATAGATGTGAGTATATGTTTCAGAATTACTTTACTGTCTCCAGAGCTAGTTCTGCCCTACATGAAACTGAAAATAGTCGTACAAAATCCCACTAAGAGGAAAGGTATCAGTCAGAAAAGCTAGACTTACACTCAGATCTTTGGAAAGTATGTTAACATGTGCAACTCACCAATAATATCCATGTACTTTCCCTGAGGAGCATCAGAACGTAGCAGAAAGGGCGTAGACATCGCAAGAAAGTCAGCCAGAGTTGAGTTTCTATTGCTTACAAAGTCTCTGAATGTGGGTAGTTTTCTTAACTCTCCAATGGAAACTAGATAAGGATGTAAACCCCAGAGGGTTGTTGTAAGGATTAAAGAAGATTAAATATGTAAAGTGCCTAGAATGATGCCTGGCAGGGAAAAAAAAAAAAAAAGAATTACTTAACATTGTTATCATTAATCCCAGAAATTTCCTATAGATTTAGTGTTTCTGTTTCTTCTTCATTTTAATTCAATATCCACCGTCTTCTTTCCATCACAGCAGACTAGATTGAGAATTCCAACTTTATTAATTGTCTTTTAGCGTACTTTTTAGAATCTAGATTGAGATTTTAAAGCCAATCATATTATGTTAAGGTAAGTCTCCTGGGTTTTGTTTTTTTTCTTCTGGAAAACTAAGATTCTTTTCCTAGAATGATTTTGTGTACATGCAAATATATTCCTTGAAGTATTTGAAAGTTGCTGCAGATTTTGCAAAGCAAAATATTTCACTGCTAAATGCTAGTGTAACATAGGAAGACCTTAGTGTATGTTCCCCCAAGCGTGATGAGGAACAGAACCTGTCTCTCAGCCGTGCTTTCCCCCAGCTCTGTCACTTCCTCAGGCAGACCAGTCCCTGGTGGTGGTGAGACAGACACTGGCAATGCCACGGGGGGCTCCTTGTAGGTCCAAGTCCAGGGGGAAAGCAAGCACCCCCCTTTCTGAGTAGCTCAAGTTATTGAAACTAAGGAAAGGAGAATGGATGCCAGGGGAGCAGAACAGTGAGGGCCCGCCACAGATCCCCCATCAGAAAGCCTCATACGCCCATGTACAGATGAAAATGTACTACATGGGTTTTGCGGTGAGTCAGTTTTTAGTGTTTCTAGTTCATTGTTCCCCAAAACATGTCTGTAATTTCTCACCTCCAGGCCTTAGATGACTTTCATATGGTAACGCCCCCGGCTTGTCAAAATCTTTTCCATGGAAAGATAAGTCACAGATGGATGAGAAACATTTTTCTTGTTTGACAACAGTTTATTAATTTCCACTCACAGTGGCTAATTCCCTGTGAGTACAGCTTTCAAATCATTTAGGAATCTACCAGACCGTATTATTTATAAATTAAAATAGGTTGTCATTTCCATCTGTCAAATGACTAGGATTTTTAATGTGTATTCTTTGATAACAGAAGCATTTCAAGTCAGTATGTACCAGCTCATTAGATAAATGGTGCAGGGACACTAAATAAATCATCTAAAAACAACAGCAACAGCAACAGCAACAAAAACCATGAACCTAGATCCAGTTCTCACACCTAACTCCAAAATAAATTATTCATCATTTCTCAGAGTTAAATGTAAAAAGAAATGAGTCCTGGGGCACCTGGGTGGCTCAAGGGATTAAAGCCTCCACCTTCTGCTCAGGTCATGTTCTCAGGGTCCTGGGATTGAGCCCCCATTCAGGCTCTGTGCTCAGCAGGGAGCCTGCTTCCCTCCCCCTCTCTCGGCCTGCCTGTCTGCTGACTTGTGATCTGTTTGTTAAATAAATAAATAAAATCTTAAAAAAATAATAATAAAATAAAATAAATAAAAAATTTAAAAAATTAGTCCAAAAAGAAGTAGAAAAAAATGTAAGGTTAATAACTATATGTTCTTAGGGAGCCTGGCTGGCTCAATCAGTGGAGTGTGCAACTCTTGATTTCAGGGTTGCATGTTCCCACACATTAGGTATAGAAATTACTTGAAAATAAAATATTTTAAAAATAATAATAATGGGGCGCCTGAGTGGCTCAGTCAGTTAAGAATCTGATCCCAGGGTCCTGGGATGGAGCCCCGCTTCTGGCTCCTTGCTCAGTGGGGAGTCTGCTTCTCCCTTTCCCTCTTCCCACCCTCTTCCCACCACTCCTCCTTCTCTCTCTGTGTGTGTCAAATAAATAAATAAAAATTTTAAATAATAATGATGATGATGATGTTTTCTCAGAGTAAGGAAGACATTCCCAAACATAACTCTGGTGATAGGAACTATATATAAAAGAATTTATTCACTGAGTTAGAGAAAAAGTAGTAAGTCCTATATATCAAAAAAGTTTAACTGGGATGCCTGGTGGCTCAGTGGGTTAAAGCTGCTGCCTTCGGCTCCGGCTCAGTCAGTTAAGAATCTGATCCCAGAGTCTTGGGATCGAGCCCCGCGTCAGGCTCTCTGCTTAGCAGGGAGCCTGCTTCCCTCTCTCTCTCTCTGCCTGCCTCTCTGCCTACTTGTTATCTCTGTCAAATAAATAAATAAAAATCTTTAAAAAAAAAAAGAAAACCTTAAAAAAAAAGTTTAACTTACTGATGACAAAAATGAAACGGGAGGAATATTTCTAACATAAATGTAACCAGGTGGGAAATTTTATGTATCAGATTTGTGGAGGAACTAATTCTCCCTACCCTGAATCCCTGCCTCCAAAATAGTTGCCAAAAGAGAAGACGAGCAATTCCTGTGGCATTGCAGCCGGCAGGGGCCTCGCAAGTCAACAGTGCAGGGCCTGAGCACATTTTAAAACACTGTGCTAGTGAGAGGACAGGAATAGTAAGAAGAGAACAGGAAGAGAGAGGGTAATGTTTTTGTTGTTGGTGGTGGTTTTTTCCTTTTTTAATTTAAATTCAATTAATTAACATATAATGTATTATTGGTTTCAGAGGTACAGGCCTGTGATTCATCAGTCTTATATAACACCCAGCGCTCATCACATCATGTCCCTTCCTTAATGCCCCTCCCCCAGTTACCTTATCCTCCACCCATCTCCCCTCCAGCAACTCTCAGTTTGTTTCCTATGATTAAGAGTCTCTTAATCTTATATCCCTAAGAGAGGGAATATTTTTAATAATTACCAAAATGAAAACTTTGGAAAAAGGCAGAACTATCTGGAAGGAATTAAGAAACTTTTGTATATATCATTTAAAACCCTGCCACCGGCCCTTTAAGATAACTTAGAGACAAGTACTATATTTCCTTCAAAGCTTCAGAAGATTTTGGGTTTTATTGGTTGAGGCATGGAATGGTTTTTGTTTTGTTTTGTTTTGTTTTTTGTTTTTTGTTTTTCTCTTCATTGTTGGAGGGGTTTTTTGGTGTGAACAGCCAGAAGCAGAAGCCAAAGCAGCCCAATTAATGCATTTAGTTTGTCCATGTAAGTGGCAAAAAGATGAATACCCTTAATAAAGACGTTATATTAGCCACTAGGAAAAGGCAAACACTATTTTAAAAACAGGCGAGGGATTTGAATAGATAATACAATTAAAGCAAAACATAGTTATGAAGATGAAAAAATGGACCGCAGTGGTGCTCAGAAACATGTGAAATTAAGACAAAATGTTTTTTTCAAGAGTGCATCCCCTTTTCCTCTCAAAAAAATTGCCCCCAAATTAGGAGGACAAAAAAAAAAAAAAAAAAAAAAAGCAAACTTCCTATTTAGGGAAACTAGGCAGCACACATAATTCCAATGCTCAGTGTATAAAATCAGAAAGGGTCAAAGCAAAGCCAGGAGATACAGAGACATTCTATTCATGAGACAGCCAAAAGAACCTATGAATTTTTTAGATACAAACAATGGCATGCTGGTAAATTTTGAACTAGTTCTCTAAGGCAAACTCTGTGTATGTGTGTATGCATACGTGTAATAAATTTTATTGATATAAAAGATGCACAGCATAATATATAAATAAGAACAGGCCAAACAATACTCTTTATTGAAAACTTCACAGAGCCAACTGTTATTTTTGCCAGTGTCTTGTACTTTATAGCCAACCTGTGGCTGCAATTAAGGAATGAGTGTAGTTCCAATCTGAGTGTTGATTACTATTTTCATTTATGTTAACAAGATGAATGTAAAACAACAAAGATATTTGTCAGAACATCACTCATTTGCCAGTGATGCGAGTAACTATTTTGCTGAGTTGTATGATAGCTTTCAGATACTGGAAAATATTTCCTGAATGTTTTATGCCATTCACCATGTAATAATTACAGGAAAAACACACTTTTAAATTTAATCTGCATTATAAGCATTTTCTCCATCACTTTCTTAAATCTAACAATCAACAAAACAATAAAGCTGAGATTTGTAGTTCTTGTCTATTTCCAGGAGCTAAATACTCCCATTATGCCCAAGTTCAATATAGCATAGTGAGGTCACAGAATGGAGAGCAAGGAAAAGATGCCAACAGTATACCATTACATAGTCTTTCCACCATTTATAGCACTTCTTACAATTTTGTATGTATTTTACTTACCTTTTGTATTTTTTTTTGTTTGTTTTTTAAGATTTTATTTATTTATTTGATAGACAGAGATCACAAGTAGGCAGAGAGGCATGGGGAGAGGGGGCCGCGGAGCAGACTCCCTGCTCAGCAGAGAGCCAGATGTGGGGCTCGATCCCAGCACCCTGGGATCATGACCTGATCCGAAAGCAGAAGCTCAACCCACTGAGCCACCCAGGCGCCCCTACTTACATGTTTTTGATTTTTAATCTCTCTCTCCAAGTCCATAAGAGCAGAAATCTGTGTCTGTTTTTTCTCTATTGTATCCTAGTGTCTAGAACAGGACACATAAAGTAAGCATTCAATAAATATTTGTTGATTAAAAAATAAAATGTTTAACTTACTCCATCCCAGGCATTGTCCTGAATGTTTCACATGTGTTAAGTCTAAAATCCTCACTGCCATCCTATGAGGGAGCGCTATTATGATCTTCATTTTCCAAATGAAACCAGAAGTGACATATCCAAGTCACCCACCAGATAGGTGGTGGAGCCAGGATTTAAACTCAGGCACTTTGGCCCCAGATCTTGGACTCTTTATCACAGTGCATTCTCTCAATATATCAGAGGCCTGATGCTGGCAATAAGAAGCCTCAGAATGTCAGATGCGTGGCAGACCTTATAAGCAACAAGGTCACATTAAAACACGTGGACTGAGATGGTATACTGGAACCAATTCATTATCTGACAGGTTTGGCGTTGTAGAAAATGCTTAAAGACATTTTACAGCACTATTGGAAATTGTGGAAGTAAGAGTTCCAAAGAAAAATCTTTGCAAATGACAAAATAAGGCAATTATTAACTCCAGGAAAACAGTAAGTTGAATGAGAAAGGAAATGTAATCATAGTACACTGCTTGATTCAACAAAAAGTAACATTTACCAAGTCATGATAGTGAAAACAATGAACATGGATTTAGTCCAAAAAAAAGGTTATGCTTTTGCTACATTGGAAAAGGAAGGGGAAGAGGGCAAAAATCTACATCTACCAAATATAAAATCAATAATTTTTTAAGCAGTAGCTATAATTACATGTGTGTGTATGTACATAAAGGTAAATGCAAAAGAAACATCTAAAATGTTGGAAGTTTTTGGTATTTGATATTGATATTTTGATAAAAATGAAATTAAAACAAAAGGTAGAATTTTTCCATAATGTGAAAAATTCAAAGTATAATAATGCTGATGTTAGCAAAAATATGTGAAAATCATTCTCATACATTGATGGTGCTGTCAGTTGATGTCTCTCTGTAAGACAATTTGATATTTTGTATCAAAAGCCTTAAAAAATGTTGTTTGACCCCGCATTTTCACTTAATTGAATTCATTCTAAGAAAAAACTTTAAATATGTGCAAAGACTAAGACATTTCTTATTACAGCAAAAAGGAAAGGAATTAATACAAATATCCAATATTAGAGCCATAGTGTTGTTGTTTTTTTTAAATCATGGTGGAGCTGCCTAAAGAAATATTGTCCCATTACTAAAAATTATATTGTAATTAGATTAACACAGAATGATATTTATGATATTGAGAAAAATAAAAATACTAGTAACAAAATAGCAAATTTTACTCTCCTGCTGTAAAAGTATATGTTTGCACTCAAACGTTTTAAAGTACATGTAATTCAGTAGTTATTGCTGGGTGATGGGATTATGGGTGATGTGTATTTAGTTTTGCTTGTCTTTGTATTATAATCTCTGCTATATATACACGATTTGTTTGTGAGGTTGTTTAATACATTTCAATGTTTAGAAATCATACCTGAAACAAAATCTTCTCATTAATGATTCAAGGAAATCATTGAAAACAAGTAAGAATGTGTTACCTTTGAGAGCAGACACCTCATTGGTCTAAAATAATGAGTCCAATGAAACATCATCTACATTTTTAAAATCATAAAGAATATAGTATTAAAGTTGATGTAGACTTCTTCACAAAATCCAGAATATTAAAACTATGGTTTACAAAAGCTTAGAAAAAGTAAAAGAAATTCTTTTTTTTTTTTTTTACTAAGCAATTTTTCACCCATATACTCTACACTTAGATTTAACCATTGTTAAGGTTTTTCTTAACAAGAGAAGAGAAATTTCTTTTAATAGTGGGAATTAAAGATATTATCTACCTCAAAAAAGGGAATATTTATCAACATTACTAATCATCATGGAAATGAAAATCAAAAGCACAATGAGATATCACCTCACACATGTTAGGGTGGCCATTATCAAAAGACAAGAGATAGCAAATGCCCGGAAATGGAGAAAAGGAAACACTGTATACACTGTTGGGAATGGAAACTGGCACAGCTACTATGGAAAACAGTATAGACTTTCCTCAATAAACTTTCAGTTTATTATTACCATATTACCATATGATCCAGCAATCCCACTTCTGTATAGATATCTAAAAGCAACAAAATAATTATTCAAAGGGATATCTCTACTCACATATTTATAACAATATTATTCACAACAGCCAAGGAATGGATATGACCTAATGGTCCTTCAACAGATGGATAAAGAAAATGTAGTAGATATATATAAAATGGAACATTATTCAGCCTTACAAAAGAAGGAAATCATGTCATTTTTGACAATATGGATGCATCTGAGGGCATTATGCCAGTGGAAAAAACCAGAAAGCCAGACAAAGAAAAAAAAAAAAAAAAACATGATTCAGTGATGTGTATAATCAAAAAACAAAAAACAAAAAAAGTCCAACTCATAGAAACAAAGAGTAGAAAGATGGTTGTCAGAGACTAGGGTGAAGAAAATAAGAAGAGGTTGATCAAAGGGTATAAACTTTCAGTTATAAGATGTATAAGGTCTGAAGATCTAAAGTAAAACATGGTGACTATAGTTAATACTGTATTGTAAAGGGGCACCTGGGTGACTCAGTCGTTAATCATCTGCCTTCAGTTCAGGTCATGATCCCAGTGTCCTGGGATCAAGCCCTGCGGCCTCAGCAGGGAGGCCTGCTTCTCCCTCTCTCACTCTTTCTGATTGTGTTCCCTCTCTTGCTGTGTCTCTTCCTGTCAAATAAATAAGTAAATTCTTAAAAAAAAAAAATATTGTATTGTAGAGCTGAAATTTGTTGAGTGACTAGAACTAGAACCTTCTGGCCCTCAAAAAGATAAATATGTGAGATAGATAGATGTGTTGATTAACTCAATGGAGGCAAAACCTTTCTCTCTCTCTCTCTCTCTCTCTCTCTCTATATATATATATATATAATATATTATATCAAATCATTGTGTTATATACTTATTTTATAATTTTGTTTGTCAATTATCCCTCAATAAATCTGAAAAAAATAAAACATTTTAAATGTCATGTTCTATGATACTTAGAATATTACACTCTTTAAACATTAATTTAACTTAGGATGAATCTCTTATATTTTTATATTTAAGATCCTCATTTCTACCTATTTGGAATAGCCAGCTCTTGTGTTTTAAAGATTTATCTTAATTCAAGGTATTTTTTTGCTCTGCTTCTTAGGTACCAGCAAAGGCCAAACGTCTTACTCCACTGCTTCCCTACCACCACCGCCACCACCCCATCCAGTCAGCCAACCGCCTTTGCCAGCATCTCACCCGACACAACCGCCAGTCCCAAGTCTACCTCCCAGAAACATTAAACCTCCCTTAGATCTAAAGTAAGCAAAGATTATCTTGCCATTTCTTTGTCAATCTCTTCCCATAGATTTTCACACTATGCTTGGCTGAATGCTGGAGTTTCATGGTAAACTGCTGGGGCCACAAATGTGGGCAGATGGAAGGAGAAGGAATGTCTGGGCAGGCTGCTCTCAAACCCCCATATCCTGGAGCAACTATTGTTTAACTGTTTTTACAGTGGTTTTTCCCCCTGGAAGTTCATTTGAAGAAAATTTCCACTGCCTTTTTAAAATTTTGAAGCATTCTTAAGGTTAGCACTGCAATCATCTCTTCCACCATCACCATCACTGCCACCACCATCACTACCATTATCGTAATCATCACCACCACCATCATCGCCACCACCACCATCGTTGTCATCACCACTACTATCATCATCATCATCACCAATACCAACACCATCATCACAAACATCACCACCACCATTATCATCATCTGTCATCATCATCACTGCCACTACCTTCACCACCATCACTACCATTATCGTAATCACCACCACCATCATCGCCACCACTACCATCCTTGTCATCACCACTACTATCATCATCATCATCACCAATACCAACACCATCATCACAAACATCACCACCACCATTATCATCATCTGTCATCATCATCACTGCCACTACCTTCACCACCATCACTACCATTATCAGAGAGCCCGATGCGGGACTCGATCCCAGGACCCTGAGATCATGACCTGAGCCGAAGGCAGCGGCTTAACCCACTGAGCCACCCAGGCGCCCCTCTTTTTATATTTTAATCTAAGCCTTTTAACAGATCAGGAATTTCAGTATTAGCTGACTTGAGTTTCACAAATTATTTCATTTAAAGAAGGAAAAAAATCATGTTTCTCAAAATGTGGTCTTTGTTAAATAAGCACCCACGTGCTCTTTATGCACTCTAAATTGTGAAAACTACTGCCATAGATCTCAGTTCATAGGCAGCCTAATAACAAATGTCTGAACAGTTGAATTCTGACAATTTAATAAGATCCTAAAATATGATTCTTTCCAGGAACTACGAGTCATATTTCAATTGAAGTATCTAAAACATCAAATATCACTTTGGCTTTTAAAATAAATGTGCTGTATAATTTATTGGTGTTTCAGCTATGACACAAGGGTACCCAAAACATTTTTCTATGATTGCTGTACATAGTTGATCTTTCCCCATCACATACTAATTTTTTTTGTCACTAACTAACTTGTACTTCTTTCCGTTTAATGTCATCCTAGTTAGACTTCTCCCTAACTTGTCAGGGATTTTTTCAATATAGTTCTGTTTTCCAAAGCAACCGTAGACCCTTCAACAAGGCATTATTAACAATCTGAGTTAAGTGTGCCTCCTTATTGTAATCTTGCAAAAAACTACATCGGAGGTTTGGTCAAAATGAACACTATGATACAATTTGTAGGGGTCAAAGTTTACCAAGATAAATATAAGTAATGCAGTTTTTAACAAGGCATACCAGAAGAAATCGGGCTGGGGGATTCTAAGCAGGCATAGCTTCCGCTACCTCCCCAGTTCTTTTTTTTCCCCCCAAGATTTTTAATTTATTTATTTGAGAGAGAGAGAGAGCACAAGCAGAGGAGAGAAGCAAAGGGAGAGGGGGAAGCAGACTCCCCACTGAGCAGAGCACCTGACATGGGGCTCAATCCCAGGACTCCAAGTTCATGATCCGAGCTGAAGGCAGATGCTTCACTGACTGAGCCGCCCAGGTGCCCCTATCTCCCCAGTTCTTATGGATAACTTTGGATTAGTGTCCATCATATGTTGCTTGTTTGAGGTGAAGTCCTGGCACATATGGAAAGCCCAAGGTGGGGGCTTATCAAGTCTCTTATTCTTCCTCCCAACTTCATGAAACTGAAACTCCAATCTCACAACCTTTCTTGGTTGCAAAATATGGATTTAGCAAGCCATATTATCTGGATCTACTGTCCCCATTTCATGTACAGTTTCTTACTTGGATACCAGCACTGTCTTGTTTCACTGTCCACAGATGATATAATAATGATTAACAGATCATATATAGACACATTACAATCAAGTAACAAGGATTAGTCAATGGATAAGGGCAAAAGTTATCTACAAGTTTAAAGGGATTTGATTCCAAAACTGACTCCAAAGTGCATGGTCTTGACTGATATTCTTCATAGACTAGTTTGGATTCTTGTCTCCTCCATGGCTGACATTTATGGCTGAACTTTGACTAGTCCAGTTGTTATCTATTCATAATCCTTTGTCATGACCCTATACTCCCATCTGGTCCTGCTCTCTTACTGCCAAAGGTTTCCTTCCTTTTGGCCAAGTCACTGACTTTAAGTTTAATTCATTTTAGACTCAGTGAATTTCTCTATTGGATGACCTTTTATTCCAATTCCAATTCCAATACTAATTTTAAATGTTATTCTTCCTACTAATTATATGACTTCTGCTTATATTTGACTATTGTCCTTTCTGTTCAATACCCTGTGACATTCAATTATACTACTGTGTACAGAAACTAGTATTATGGTGTCCAACCATATAGTGATAGAGGATAGGAATGTCTAGGTAGAGACCAGCTAGTGCAAATTCCTTAGGCAAGAACCAGCTATATGTGGTTAAAGAAATAGAAAGACATGGAGTGGGCTGGAATACCATAGGGAAAGGGAGAATGGGCTGAAATAATAGGCACTGACCAAATTCCATATGTCCTAGATGATCATAGTTTAGAATTTGTGATAGGAAGTTACCAAAATTGGAACAATTATGAACAAGAGTGTTACAATCTGGTTTACATTTTATGACTTCTCTTTGCTATGAGGAGAATAAAATGTAGGTAAATAAAAATGAAGCTGAAAGACTAGTTAGAAGGCTTTACAGTCAAACACAATGTGATTTGGACCAGCATGGTACAGTAGAAGAGAGATAAGTAGGTAAATTTGGACTATGTTTCAAATGTAGCTCTGGAGAGAATTGTTTATATATCAGGTATAGGGAGTTAGAAAAAACAAAAGAGGAATCAGTATGAGTGGTTGCTAAATATTTAATCATTAGATGTTAATTTATTGATTTGACCAATTTATTATTATATTTGGACTTCATACAAGATTACATGCACAGTGCAAATGTAATAATATGATTTTAATTTAATTATATAACATACTGATAGAATTTATTAATTAGGTTTAGGAACTGTAAAACTTGGTACAAATTGCTTGGTTAAAATCATTAAGCAAAGCTCATAGATGAGATCAATGAGGGGGAGAAATACGTATGTCCAACTGGTAAACCTGGCTGAGCTGTGGGCCATCAGGACAGTGTCTTTCAATCTGAGGTCTTTGGACATTCTTAGAGATCCTTAAATTTTCTGTACAAAATGTTTAATTGTGTTCTTATTCAAATGAAAAACTAAAAAAAAAATTGATGTAAGCTTGCATTTACATTAATTGTGGCAAAAGTATAACTTTATTTGCCTCAGCCTAATGAAAAATGAACAAGTGAAGGCCAAACAGTGTCACAATAAACCATGAAAACAACGGTTTCACAGTAATTGGAAAAAGAAATATAGTAGGAAAATTGAGTTATAAAACAGGACGAAAAACTATAGCAATGCTAAACTTTAAAGAAATATTCCTAATTAGAGCATTTTAATTAAAAATAGAGTGTGAAAAAAATAGAGTATGAATTTGGGCTAAAAAATGGATTTACTCAATGGTTAAACACATGCTACTAATTGCAAAGATTTACTACCACCATTAGAAAGTTATGCAAATACACCTTATTTAATTAAATTTTCCCTCGCAAATCTGTAATAAGGGAAGGGAATGAACATCAAGCAGAGTATCTACTGTGAGCTAGGTACTTATGACAGGCACTTTTGTTAACTAACATAATTATCATAAAATTACTGTGAAGTAGGATTTTTATCATTTTACAGATTAAGCAGAGAATCAGAAAGATGAGTGATTGTGTTAGTAAAAATTGAAAAATGGATAAAATGTCCAGTGGTAGAGAGGTTCTGAGGAGACAGAGCTTCATCTAGTCCACAGTGAAGGTAGTCCACTGAAGGACAATCTGACAAAAACTATGCGAATATAAAATACACAAGTCCTTATATCTCATCAAACCTACTCTTAGACATCTAGTTTAGAGGACTACCCCGCATATACACAAAGAAACATGTACGTGGGTGCTCATTGCTCCATTGTTTTTTGTTTTTTATTTTTTTCTGCTTATTTTTAAAGATTTTTAAAATTTATTTGACAAAGAAAGATCACAAGTAGGCAGAGAGGCAGGCAGAGACAGAGGGGGAAGCAGGCTCCCCGCTGAGCAGAGAGCCCGACATGGGGCTCGATCCCAGGACCCTGAGACCATGACCTGAGCCAAAGGCAGTGGCTTAACCCACTGAGCCACCCAGGTGCCCCTCCATTGTTAGTAGTCAAGGGAGAAAGGCTGAACAAACCATGCACTATACCAATCACAAAATACGCGCCACAGTTCCAAAGAATGACATCGACCCAGTATACATAATGTGATATTCAGAGTACAGGAATATTGGAGGTTTTAAGTAGACATTTCCGTGCATACATTCATAGGTGACTAAATGCATAGGAAAAGTTCTGCAAAGATAAACAATCTGGAAGGGGAGCAGAATGGGAGGTGAGAGGTCATGTGAAATTTTACTTTACCTATGTCTTGAACTTTTTCCAGATGTGTTTAATATATTATTTGTGTAAATAAAAATATTTTTGTTTCTAAGAAGGAAGAGGGAGAACATGGCATAATGTCACACCTCTAGTAGGAGCTTCTCTATGGCTTTTATATATTTTTTTTCTCTTCTGGGTCTCCTATGTCTCTCTCTGGTCTAGGTCTTGATTTATCACCTGATGCTTTTTTGCTGTGTTTGGACTCAGTCCCTCCTTTCTTTTACCTAGGTGACCTTCCAGAAATAGCAATGACAATAACAGTCATTGTCACGGAAGAGGCAAACATTAATTGAACTGCATACCTTCAGTGGACACCCACGTGTCTACATAGGTGTGCTGCTTGTAGTTACACTGGCTTGGAGTCACTTTTGTCTCTCCAGTGCTTCTTCCTTCCAAGTGTCTCCAGAATACCTGTTCGGTCCTGGGGCTACAGGGAAGATTTTCCTTCTTTCTTGACCATTCTGATCCTCTTTCCTGAACTAATGAGACTCTCTACGTGGTCTGATGGTCTAATTTACCCCTTTCCAAACTGCATCACTTTAGTGGAAAAAAACTATCTTCCTGGACGAACCTATGATCAGGCAATTTCCCTTAATAAAACTTTTCTTTGTGGCCCTTCCTAATTCTTAGCTTAAAAAGGTGACTGTCACAGATTATTATAGTTTATAAATATGTTTTGTTTGGTACACAGAGTTTTCTGGATTTTTGTTTCTTTAATTTTTTTTTTTAAGATTTTATTTATTTGTTTCGGGGGGAGGGGCCAAGGGGTAGGAAGAAGAAGAAGGAAAGAATCCCAAGCAGACTCCACATGGAGCCTGGAGCCTGAGGGGGCTCGATCCCAGGACCCTACGGTCACAACCCAAGTGGAAACCAAGAGTCAGATGCTTATCCAACTGAGCCACTCGGGCGCCCATGTTTTATTTATTTACTTTGTTTTGCTTACATAGCTGCCAACATTTAAATGGAAGATTTCACAGAAAAATCTGGATGTGTTCTTCACATATTTACAACAGGGTAGAACCCCACAGTAGCCGCCCCACTGAGATGGGACACGAGTCTCTTGTTGACCACAGTGACATTTCCAGCTCAGCGTACAAAAGCATGTTCCTGCCTGGCTTCCAATGACAGCTGAGTTTGAATCACCTGCTTTAATTATTCCTCTATTTGCTCATACTCTGAAGCCGCAGTATTGTCTCTACAACATCAATGTGTACTCCTTCCCTGTTCGTAGATGTCATATTTCTGGGTTATATTGATTTCATTTTAAAATCATAGTGAAGAATATTCACTATTCCTTCAGCATATAAATCAGTTCATATGTCAATATTTCTAAAACTTGAGTTTTAGTACTTTCTTTGCTTCCATAAATTAGTATACTTTTAAAACAAATTTTAGTATTTGAAAAAAAAAAAAAGAAATACGGTTATTGTCTTCTGCCCCAGTATGCTCTATCTTAGAGCAAGAGGCACTTAGTAAATTATGAGCACCTGACTAAAAAAATGTTTCTTGTGTACCAGCTTTTTTCCTTTTAAAATTATATCTTACATTTGTTACAAAAAGGAAAGATTCAAAAGTTAGCAATCTTCTCTCAAATTATTGCCTAATAATTTGAATTTCATGTGATTTTATGAACTGAAAATAAAGTCATTTATAAGAACATTTTACATTTGACACATTTGACATTTAATATATAGTTACATATAATTATATGAAAGATTATATAGACAACAAATGAGTAGTCAACAAAGTGATTGGGGGGAGTGAATTTTTAAGAATAAAAAAAATATTTAGAGACTCTGAATGTTAAAGTTGGGTCTGAAATAGAGAAGTTTAAGATAGTGAAGACTTTCTTTACTTATTTTCTCTAATTGATCATCATATTGTTTTGATCTCTACCTCTTCACCTTCATTCTAATTTCTACTTTAATTGTCTTTGTAAACACTGATGTTTCAGTATTACTTTTCTTTCCATTTTGTTGGACTGTTCTAAGCTGGCCAACATTTTCTTGGCAGCTTGCTTTCAAAGTAAAGTGTTTCTTACTAATACAGTTACATTGTTTTGTTTTCAACTACATTGGTTTTCAAAATTTCCCATCTACTCTGGGTTTACAAATCCTTTGAAGATAAGAACAGGTGACTTTGAATTAAGGCAAGGAAAAATTCCGTTAAACTAGGTATTCTAAGACAGTGACCCAGAAGTTTTAAGCCCTACCTTTGAAAGCTGCTGAGGATCTTCTGAAAATTTTTAAGATAATTTGATGTAAATGATATTTTATATCAGGGCAAACACTAATCATAAAAGAGATAATGTTCATTTTTTTCAAAGATTTACCTAAATAGAATGCTAGATATACCTCTAATATTCTGTATATAGGAGACACATGAGCACACACACACACACACACACACACACATACACATAAAATGTCATATAAGCATATGAAAAGATTTTTAGCTTCACTTATAAACATATAAGTGCAAGTTAAAATGTCATATCATTTTTTTACCCACCAGAACTGTTAAAAACTTAAAAAGTATGATAATGCACAATGTTAGTGAGGTTATGGTAAAACAGGTAGTCTTCTCTTGATCTAGAAGACAAACAAATTGGTGTTACTTACTAAATAACATTATCTACCAAATTGTTTTAATGTTTCATTTTTTGACTCCACTTTCTAAAAATTGATATTTGTAAACAAAAAAATTGGTGTTACTTACTAAATAACATTATTTACCAAATTGTTTTAATGTTTCATTTTTTTGACTCCACTTTCTAAAAATTGATATTACCAATGTAAATACACTTATGGGCAAAGACATAGGTATAAGAATGATTTTATAATAGTAACTGTCTAATAATCCAAAAAAAAAAAACCAAAAACAAAAACTTAGAGTTCCTCAAATGGTCAAACAGTTCTCCTTTGGGCATATATCCAAGAGAAATGAAAACATATGTCTACAAAAGACTGGTACATGAATGTTCATACCAGCATTATTTATAATAGCTCAAAAGTGGAAACAGCTCAAATGTCCACCATCTGGTAAGCAGATAAGTAGATGTGGTATCCATGCAGTGGGTTTTAATTTAGCTATAAAGAAGAATAAAGTATTGATATCTGTTAAAATATGATGGAACTGCGGGGCACCTGGGTGGCTCAGTGGTTTAAGCCTCTGCCTTAGGCTCAGGTCATGATCTCAGGGTTCTGGGATCGAGCCCCGCATCGGGCTCTCTACTCAGCAGGGAGCCTGCTTCCCTCTCTCTCTCTGCCTGCCTCTCTGCCTACTTATGATCTCTCTCTGTCAAATAAATAAATTCTTTAAAAAAAAAAACATGATGGAACTACAAAAACAATTTAGTGAAAGAAACCAGTCACAGAAGACCATATATTGCATGATTCAATTAGTGCAAAATGATCAGAATAGAGAAATCTACAGAGACCAGAAGTAGATTATTGGCTGCCTATGGTAGGCAGAGGACGGCAGGGGATAGGGAGTGACTGTTAATAGGTACAGCGTTTATTTTTGTTCTAAAATTAGGTTATGTTCTAAAATTAGGTTATGATGATGCTTGCACAACTATAAAGTATGAATACCATTGAATTATATACCTTAAACTAGTGTATCTATTGAATTATATCTCAATAAATGTTCTTTTTTTCAATAACCTAAATTTCCATCAATAAGAGACTGGTCAAATAAATTATGGTAAATCCAGTGCATGAAGCACTCCACAGCTATGGAAAAAAATTGATTGCCTTATTTGTCCCAATATAGAACAATCTCTTTTTTAAATCAAGAAAGCAAAATACAGGGGCTCCTGGGTGGCTCAGTGGGTTAAAGCATCTGCCTTCGGCTCAGGTCATGATCCCAGGGTCCTGGGATTGAGCCCCACATCGGGCTTTCTGCTCAGCAGGGAGCCTGCTTCCCTTCCTCTCTCTCTCTCTCTCTGCCTGCCTCTTTGCCTACTTGTGATCTCTGTCGGTCAAATAAATAAATAAAATCTTTAAAAAAAAAAAAAAGAAAGCAAAATACAGAATAATATATGCATCATGGTCTCTCATATACAGAATGATATATGCATCATGGTCTCATCTATGTGAAAAAAATGGAATATTCCTTGAAAGATGTACAGTTCTTGAAAGACTGGTAACAGTCATGTTTGGGGTAGAGACGGAGAGACAGGATCTGGAATGTGAGATTTTCTTTTCAATATCCCTTCTTGTATTTTCTTAAATGATTTACCATGTATCTATTTCTCTTACAATAAACTGTCTTAAATTAGCTTTTTATTTTTCTTAACAGAAAAAGAGTAAAGAAAAGAAAGTCCAAATCAGTAAAATATTAAATGCCCTACTCTGTACAATAGAGGTAAAGTTTTGGGTACATACAGATATTGAACATGGAGACCCACCCTCAGAAGTTTACTGTGTAACCGGGAAGAAAATAAATAAATAGATAGATAAGTAGATTAATAGATTGATTAATTAATTAATGTTGAGATTTTAAAGAAAATAAAATTAGTGCGAGAAACCACCTGTAAATGCTCTGTGTACGGATGGAGAGCTCTGTGAGCGGCATTCGTTCGCATGGGTGTTAACCTGTGGATGAGGCAGCACGACCACACTGCATTTAGAAGGGCAGGTGGCCTTTCAGAAGCTTGCTTTCCACGGAACCGTCAGAGGTACAGCAATTAGCAGATGGTTTCAGGCACAAATGGCAGTTTACAAAACTTTTTTTGAAGGGGCTAGAGTATGATTATCCTATCCCCTCTACACAGATGGAAACAAACGTGCCCTCAGAGGTTTAAGAAGAGCCTGTCCCATATAGTACAGACATTAGTGGTTGCAGATTCTAGGATAATTCATAATTCCTAACACCTGCTATGTGCCAGGCAGGCCCCCATACAATTTCTCATTCTCATGGCCATCCTGCAAGTTAGGGATCCGGAGTCTCAATGCAACAGGCAAGGAATAGAAACCCAAAGAAGCGAAATAAGGCCCCCTCGTGTACCACAGCTAGTGCTAGTTGGGATCAGTGGTCAAACACAAGTCTGAGTGATGCCAGCACAACTCTTCCTTCTGCCAAACCATTCCTCCTCCCATGTTGAAAATTGTTTCCAGCATGTTTAACAATCAGGAAAGTGAAAGTAGTGTTGGTTTGTTTGGGTACCTTGTGGGATGGTTCTAAGGATTTAAAGTTAAACTTCCTGATTCTTTACTCATTCTGAGATATCCTAACAGAACCAGGACTAGGCATGATTGGTTTGGGGGAAAAGGTGTTTTGTTTCATTTCCAGTCGAGGGGGCTAGAATGCAGTGTTTTAATGACGCAGCCAGCTCAAGAATAGATAAGAAGGCCATGAAGCGTTACAGCGTGGTCAGGTGTTTTTACAAGGTGGGTGTATATGGCCATTCCACAGATGAGAAAATAAGGAGAAATCAAGCAACTTACTCAACCCCAGATTGAGTAATAAGCAAGTGAAGGCTATCCTAAATGCGGTGGAATCTGAACTCAAACGCACATCTCCCAAATCCTGTTCATTCTTCATTCTGCCATGAAGCCATCCAAGCAAAATAAAGATACAGACATGGCCAATACAGACTTTTGTTCTAAGAAGTTTGGCTGTAAAGGGAAGGAGGAAAGGCAGCTGGTAATAGAATGGGGGCCAAGAGTAAGAAAGGATATTGTTGTGTCTCTTTGGAGTGGAGAACATTGACCTTGTCTAAGAGGAAACACGCTCCAGAAGATGAAACACACCATCCAGAGCACATAGTAAGTGCTTAAGAAATGATTTTGCTTGATGCGAGTGAAGAAGTTAATAGTTAACAGAGCAGGGTCTATAAGGAAGCCGACATTGTTGAGAACCAAGAATACCAGTTAGTAGGAGTAAGGAAGATCAACATTTCTCCAGAGAATCAGGGCGAGCAAGATAAAAGAAGGTTTTAATAAGTTAGAATGAAGGGTAAGCAGGGAGGTCAAGTGGAGTGCTCTCCCTGTTCTCAGTAAAACAAAAGTTAAAGTTATCTGTGGAGAAAGAGGAAGGCATGGGTGAGGTCCAGGAATGTGGGGAGTTTGAAACAACTGTTATGGTAAATGTGGTCAGATCTCAGTGATACTTGGTTCTGAGAGAGTTCGTGTTCAGTTAGGTGTAAATGAATGGGGGTCCTGTTAAGTGTGCTCCTAGATTGTTGTACAGATTACCTCGTGCAGAGTTAAAGCCACAGATCACTACCCAACCCCTCTTGAGCTTTGAGGGATAAGATCCATGGTAGATCAGTTTGGGGTGTTAAATCTTGATGCCCACTAAACTCCAAACTTGTTTTTTTCTTTTTTTCCTTTATTTAGTTCATACCTTCTAAGTCCTTTTATGACTGCATTTCAAATGCCTCAGTTCCATTTCTTGAGGCTTTTTTTCTTTGCTAGCCTGTGTCAGTGATCCACCTTTAATGGTCCATTTTCCACTAGCTCTTGAATGTCTACTTTCCTGCTACCTGATTTTCAAAATCAAATTCTGATATAAATTATAAATTGAGCATCTAAAACACCCATAGATGTGAGTATATGTTTCAGAATTACTTTACTGTCTCCAGAGCTAGTTCTGCCCTACATGAAACTGAAAATAGTCGTACAAAATCCCACTAAGAGGAAAGGTATCAGTCAGAAAAGCTAGACTTACACTCAGATCTTTGGAAAGTATGTTAACATGTGCAACTCACCAATAATATCCATGTACTTTCCCTGAGGAGCATCAGAACGTAGCAGAAAGGGCGTAGACATCGCAAGAAAGTCAGCCAGAGTTGAGTTTCTATTGCTTACAAAGTCTCTGAATGTGGGTAGTTTTCTTAACTCTCCAATGGAAACTAGATAAGGATGTAAACCCCAGAGGGTTGTTGTAAGGATTAAAGAAGATTAAATATGTAAAGTGCCTAGAATGATGCCTGGCAGGGAAAAAAAAAAAAAAAGAATTACTTAACATTGTTATCATTAATCCCAGAAATTTCCTATAGATTTAGTGTTTCTGTTTCTTCTTCATTTTAATTCAATATCCACCGTCTTCTTTCCATCACAGCAGACTAGATTGAGAATTCCAACTTTATTAATTGTCTTTTAGCGTACTTTTTAGAATCTAGATTGAGATTTTAAAGCCAATCATATTATGTTAAGGTAAGTCTCCTGGGTTTTGTTTTTTTTCTTCTGGAAAACTAAGATTCTTTTCCTAGAATGATTTTGTGTACATGCAAATATATTCCTTGAAGTATTTGAAAGTTGCTGCAGATTTTGCAAAGCAAAATATTTCACTGCTAAATGCTAGTGTAACATAGGAAGACCTTAGTGTATGTTCCCCCAAGCGTGATGAGGAACAGAACCTGTCTCTCAGCCGTGCTTTCCCCCAGCTCTGTCACTTCCTCAGGCAGACCAGTCCCTGGTGGTGGTGAGACAGACACTGGCAATGCCACGGGGGGCTCCTTGTAGGTCCAAGTCCAGGGGGAAAGCAAGCACCCCCCTTTCTGAGTAGCTCAAGTTATTGAAACTAAGGAAAGGAGAATGGATGCCAGGGGAGCAGAACAGTGAGGGCCCGCCACAGATCCCCCATCAGAAAGCCTCATACGCCCATGTACAGATGAAAATGTACTACATGGGTTTTGCGGTGAGTCAGTTTTTAGTGTTTCTAGTTCATTGTTCCCCAAAACATGTCTGTAATTTCTCACCTCCAGGCCTTAGATGACTTTCATATGGTAACGCCCCCGGCTTGTCAAAATCTTTTCCATGGAAAGATAAGTCACAGATGGATGAGAAACATTTTTCTTGTTTGACAACAGTTTATTAATTTCCACTCACAGTGGCTAATTCCCTGTGAGTACAGCTTTCAAATCATTTAGGAATCTACCAGACCGTATTATTTATAAATTAAAATAGGTTGTCATTTCCATCTGTCAAATGACTAGGATTTTTAATGTGTATTCTTTGATAACAGAAGCATTTCAAGTCAGTATGTACCAGCTCATTAGATAAATGGTGCAGGGACACTAAATAAATCATCTAAAAACAACAGCAACAGCAACAGCAACAAAAACCATGAACCTAGATCCAGTTCTCACACCTAACTCCAAAATAAATTATTCATCATTTCTCAGAGTTAAATGTAAAAAGAAATGAGTCCTGGGGCACCTGGGTGGCTCAAGGGATTAAAGCCTCCACCTTCTGCTCAGGTCATGTTCTCAGGGTCCTGGGATTGAGCCCCCATTCAGGCTCTGTGCTCAGCAGGGAGCCTGCTTCCCTCCCCCTCTCTCGGCCTGCCTGTCTGCTGACTTGTGATCTGTTTGTTAAATAAATAAATAAAATCTTAAAAAAATAATAATAAAATAAAATAAATAAAAAATTTAAAAAATTAGTCCAAAAAGAAGTAGAAAAAAATGTAAGGTTAATAACTATATGTTCTTAGGGAGCCTGGCTGGCTCAATCAGTGGAGTGTGCAACTCTTGATTTCAGGGTTGCATGTTCCCACACATTAGGTATAGAAATTACTTGAAAATAAAATATTTTAAAAATAATAATAATGGGGCGCCTGAGTGGCTCAGTCAGTTAAGAATCTGATCCCAGGGTCCTGGGATGGAGCCCCGCTTCTGGCTCCTTGCTCAGTGGGGAGTCTGCTTCTCCCTTTCCCTCTTCCCACCCTCTTCCCACCACTCCTCCTTCTCTCTCTGTGTGTGTCAAATAAATAAATAAAAATTTTAAATAATAATGATGATGATGATGTTTTCTCAGAGTAAGGAAGACATTCCCAAACATAACTCTGGTGATAGGAACTATATATAAAAGAATTTATTCACTGAGTTAGAGAAAAAGTAGTAAGTCCTATATATCAAAAAAGTTTAACTGGGATGCCTGGTGGCTCAGTGGGTTAAAGCTGCTGCCTTCGGCTCCGGCTCAGTCAGTTAAGAATCTGATCCCAGAGTCTTGGGATCGAGCCCCGCGTCAGGCTCTCTGCTTAGCAGGGAGCCTGCTTCCCTCTCTCTCTCTCTGCCTGCCTCTCTGCCTACTTGTTATCTCTGTCAAATAAATAAATAAAAATCTTTAAAAAAAAAAAGAAAACCTTAAAAAAAAAGTTTAACTTACTGATGACAAAAATGAAACGGGAGGAATATTTCTAACATAAATGTAACCAGGTGGGAAATTTTATGTATCAGATTTGTGGAGGAACTAATTCTCCCTACCCTGAATCCCTGCCTCCAAAATAGTTGCCAAAAGAGAAGACGAGCAATTCCTGTGGCATTGCAGCCGGCAGGGGCCTCGCAAGTCAACAGTGCAGGGCCTGAGCACATTTTAAAACACTGTGCTAGTGAGAGGACAGGAATAGTAAGAAGAGAACAGGAAGAGAGAGGGTAATGTTTTTGTTGTTGGTGGTGGTTTTTTCCTTTTTTAATTTAAATTCAATTAATTAACATATAATGTATTATTGGTTTCAGAGGTACAGGCCTGTGATTCATCAGTCTTATATAACACCCAGCGCTCATCACATCATGTCCCTTCCTTAATGCCCCTCCCCCAGTTACCTTATCCTCCACCCATCTCCCCTCCAGCAACTCTCAGTTTGTTTCCTATGATTAAGAGTCTCTTAATCTTATATCCCTAAGAGAGGGAATATTTTTAATAATTACCAAAATGAAAACTTTGGAAAAAGGCAGAACTATCTGGAAGGAATTAAGAAACTTTTGTATATATCATTTAAAACCCTGCCACCGGCCCTTTAAGATAACTTAGAGACAAGTACTATATTTCCTTCAAAGCTTCAGAAGATTTTGGGTTTTATTGGTTGAGGCATGGAATGGTTTTTGTTTTGTTTTGTTTTGTTTTTTGTTTTTTGTTTTTCTCTTCATTGTTGGAGGGGTTTTTTGGTGTGAACAGCCAGAAGCAGAAGCCAAAGCAGCCCAATTAATGCATTTAGTTTGTCCATGTAAGTGGCAAAAAGATGAATACCCTTAATAAAGACGTTATATTAGCCACTAGGAAAAGGCAAACACTATTTTAAAAACAGGCGAGGGATTTGAATAGATAATACAATTAAAGCAAAACATAGTTATGAAGATGAAAAAATGGACCGCAGTGGTGCTCAGAAACATGTGAAATTAAGACAAAATGTTTTTTTCAAGAGTGCATCCCCTTTTCCTCTCAAAAAAATTGCCCCCAAATTAGGAGGACAAAAAAAAAAAAAAAAAAAAAAGCAAACTTCCTATTTAGGGAAACTAGGCAGCACACATAATTCCAATGCTCAGTGTATAAAATCAGAAAGGGTCAAAGCAAAGCCAGGAGATACAGAGACATTCTATTCATGAGACAGCCAAAAGAACCTATGAATTTTTTAGATACAAACAATGGCATGCTGGTAAATTTTGAACTAGTTCTCTAAGGCAAACTCTGTGTATGTGTGTATGCATACGTGTAATAAATTTTATTGATATAAAAGATGCACAGCATAATATATAAATAAGAACAGGCCAAACAATACTCTTTATTGAAAACTTCACAGAGCCAACTGTTATTTTTGCCAGTGTCTTGTACTTTATAGCCAACCTGTGGCTGCAATTAAGGAATGAGTGTAGTTCCAATCTGAGTGTTGATTACTATTTTCATTTATGTTAACAAGATGAATGTAAAACAACAAAGATATTTGTCAGAACATCACTCATTTGCCAGTGATGCGAGTAACTATTTTGCTGAGTTGTATGATAGCTTTCAGATACTGGAAAATATTTCCTGAATGTTTTATGCCATTCACCATGTAATAATTACAGGAAAAACACACTTTTAAATTTAATCTGCATTATAAGCATTTTCTCCATCACTTTCTTAAATCTAACAATCAACAAAACAATAAAGCTGAGATTTGTAGTTCTTGTCTATTTCCAGGAGCTAAATACTCCCATTATGCCCAAGTTCAATATAGCATAGTGAGGTCACAGAATGGAGAGCAAGGAAAAGATGCCAACAGTATACCATTACATAGTCTTTCCACCATTTATAGCACTTCTTACAATTTTGTATGTATTTTACTTACCTTTTGTATTTTTTTTTGTTTGTTTTTTAAGATTTTATTTATTTATTTGATAGACAGAGATCACAAGTAGGCAGAGAGGCATGGGGAGAGGGGGCCGCGGAGCAGACTCCCTGCTCAGCAGAGAGCCAGATGTGGGGCTCGATCCCAGCACCCTGGGATCATGACCTGATCCGAAAGCAGAAGCTCAACCCACTGAGCCACCCAGGCGCCCCTACTTACATGTTTTTGATTTTTAATCTCTCTCTCCAAGTCCATAAGAGCAGAAATCTGTGTCTGTTTTTTCTCTATTGTATCCTAGTGTCTAGAACAGGACACATAAAGTAAGCATTCAATAAATATTTGTTGATTAAAAAATAAAATGTTTAACTTACTCCATCCCAGGCATTGTCCTGAATGTTTCACATGTGTTAAGTCTAAAATCCTCACTGCCATCCTATGAGGGAGCGCTATTATGATCTTCATTTTCCAAATGAAACCAGAAGTGACATATCCAAGTCACCCACCAGATAGGTGGTGGAGCCAGGATTTAAACTCAGGCACTTTGGCCCCAGATCTTGGACTCTTTATCACAGTGCATTCTCTCAATATATCAGAGGCCTGATGCTGGCAATAAGAAGCCTCAGAATGTCAGATGCGTGGCAGACCTTATAAGCAACAAGGTCACATTAAAACACGTGGACTGAGATGGTATACTGGAACCAATTCATTATCTGACAGGTTTGGCGTTGTAGAAAATGCTTAAAGACATTTTACAGCACTATTGGAAATTGTGGAAGTAAGAGTTCCAAAGAAAAATCTTTGCAAATGACAAAATAAGGCAATTATTAACTCCAGGAAAACAGTAAGTTGAATGAGAAAGGAAATGTAATCATAGTACACTGCTTGATTCAACAAAAAGTAACATTTACCAAGTCATGATAGTGAAAACAATGAACATGGATTTAGTCCAAAAAAAAGGTTATGCTTTTGCTACATTGGAAAAGGAAGGGGAAGAGGGCAAAAATCTACATCTACCAAATATAAAATCAATAATTTTTTAAGCAGTAGCTATAATTACATGTGTGTGTATGTACATAAAGGTAAATGCAAAAGAAACATCTAAAATGTTGGAAGTTTTTGGTATTTGATATTGATATTTTGATAAAAATGAAATTAAAACAAAAGGTAGAATTTTTCCATAATGTGAAAAATTCAAAGTATAATAATGCTGATGTTAGCAAAAATATGTGAAAATCATTCTCATACATTGATGGTGCTGTCAGTTGATGTCTCTCTGTAAGACAATTTGATATTTTGTATCAAAAGCCTTAAAAAATGTTGTTTGACCCCGCATTTTCACTTAATTGAATTCATTCTAAGAAAAAACTTTAAATATGTGCAAAGACTAAGACATTTCTTATTACAGCAAAAAGGAAAGGAATTAATACAAATATCCAATATTAGAGCCATAGTGTTGTTGTTTTTTTTAAATCATGGTGGAGCTGCCTAAAGAAATATTGTCCCATTACTAAAAATTATATTGTAATTAGATTAACACAGAATGATATTTATGATATTGAGAAAAATAAAAATACTAGTAACAAAATAGCAAATTTTACTCTCCTGCTGTAAAAGTATATGTTTGCACTCAAACGTTTTAAAGTACATGTAATTCAGTAGTTATTGCTGGGTGATGGGATTATGGGTGATGTGTATTTAGTTTTGCTTGTCTTTGTATTATAATCTCTGCTATATATACACGATTTGTTTGTGAGGTTGTTTAATACATTTCAATGTTTAGAAATCATACCTGAAACAAAATCTTCTCATTAATGATTCAAGGAAATCATTGAAAACAAGTAAGAATGTGTTACCTTTGAGAGCAGACACCTCATTGGTCTAAAATAATGAGTCCAATGAAACATCATCTACATTTTTAAAATCATAAAGAATATAGTATTAAAGTTGATGTAGACTTCTTCACAAAATCCAGAATATTAAAACTATGGTTTACAAAAGCTTAGAAAAAGTAAAAGAAATTCTTTTTTTTTTTTTTACTAAGCAATTTTTCACCCATATACTCTACACTTAGATTTAACCATTGTTAAGGTTTTTCTTAACAAGAGAAGAGAAATTTCTTTTAATAGTGGGAATTAAAGATATTATCTACCTCAAAAAAGGGAATATTTATCAACATTACTAATCATCATGGAAATGAAAATCAAAAGCACAATGAGATATCACCTCACACATGTTAGGGTGGCCATTATCAAAAGACAAGAGATAGCAAATGCCCGGAAATGGAGAAAAGGAAACACTGTATACACTGTTGGGAATGGAAACTGGCACAGCTACTATGGAAAACAGTATAGACTTTCCTCAATAAACTTTCAGTTTATTATTACCATATTACCATATGATCCAGCAATCCCACTTCTGTATAGATATCTAAAAGCAACAAAATAATTATTCAAAGGGATATCTCTACTCACATATTTATAACAATATTATTCACAACAGCCAAGGAATGGATATGACCTAATGGTCCTTCAACAGATGGATAAAGAAAATGTAGTAGATATATATAAAATGGAACATTATTCAGCCTTACAAAAGAAGGAAATCATGTCATTTTTGACAATATGGATGCATCTGAGGGCATTATGCCAGTGGAAAAAACCAGAAAGCCAGACAAAGAAAAAAAAAAAAAAAAACATGATTCAGTGATGTGTATAATCAAAAAACAAAAAACAAAAAAAGTCCAACTCATAGAAACAAAGAGTAGAAAGATGGTTGTCAGAGACTAGGGTGAAGAAAATAAGAAGAGGTTGATCAAAGGGTATAAACTTTCAGTTATAAGATGTATAAGGTCTGAAGATCTAAAGTAAAACATGGTGACTATAGTTAATACTGTATTGTAAAGGGGCACCTGGGTGACTCAGTCGTTAATCATCTGCCTTCAGTTCAGGTCATGATCCCAGTGTCCTGGGATCAAGCCCTGCGGCCTCAGCAGGGAGGCCTGCTTCTCCCTCTCTCACTCTTTCTGATTGTGTTCCCTCTCTTGCTGTGTCTCTTCCTGTCAAATAAATAAGTAAATTCTTAAAAAAAAAAAATATTGTATTGTAGAGCTGAAATTTGTTGAGTGACTAGAACTAGAACCTTCTGGCCCTCAAAAAGATAAATATGTGAGATAGATAGATGTGTTGATTAACTCAATGGAGGCAAAACCTTTCTCTCTCTCTCTCTCTCTCTCTCTCTCTATATATATATATATATAATATATTATATCAAATCATTGTGTTATATACTTATTTTATAATTTTGTTTGTCAATTATCCCTCAATAAATCTGAAAAAAATAAAACATTTTAAATGTCATGTTCTATGATACTTAGAATATTACACTCTTTAAACATTAATTTAACTTAGGATGAATCTCTTATATTTTTATATTTAAGATCCTCATTTCTACCTATTTGGAATAGCCAGCTCTTGTGTTTTAAAGATTTATCTTAATTCAAGGTATTTTTTTGCTCTGCTTCTTAGGTACCAGCAAAGGCCAAACGTCTTACTCCACTGCTTCCCTACCACCACCGCCACCACCCCATCCAGTCAGCCAACCGCCTTTGCCAGCATCTCACCCGACACAACCGCCAGTCCCAAGTCTACCTCCCAGAAACATTAAACCTCCCTTAGATCTAAAGTAAGCAAAGATTATCTTGCCATTTCTTTGTCAATCTCTTCCCATAGATTTTCACACTATGCTTGGCTGAATGCTGGAGTTTCATGGTAAACTGCTGGGGCCACAAATGTGGGCAGATGGAAGGAGAAGGAATGTCTGGGCAGGCTGCTCTCAAACCCCCATATCCTGGAGCAACTATTGTTTAACTGTTTTTACAGTGGTTTTTCCCCCTGGAAGTTCATTTGAAGAAAATTTCCACTGCCTTTTTAAAATTTTGAAGCATTCTTAAGGTTAGCACTGCAATCATCTCTTCCACCATCACCATCACTGCCACCACCATCACTACCATTATCGTAATCATCACCACCACCATCATCGCCACCACCACCATCGTTGTCATCACCACTACTATCATCATCATCATCACCAATACCAACACCATCATCACAAACATCACCACCACCATTATCATCATCTGTCATCATCATCACTGCCACTACCTTCACCACCATCACTACCATTATCGTAATCACCACCACCATCATCGCCACCACTACCATCCTTGTCATCACCACTACTATCATCATCATCATCACCAATACCAACACCATCATCACAAACATCACCACCACCATTATCATCATCTGTCATCATCATCACTGCCACTACCTTCACCACCATCACTACCATTATTTGTAATCATCACCACCACCACCATCCTCACTGCCATCACCACCATCCCCATCATAATCATCATCACCACCATCACCACCACCACCACCATTATCATCAGCAGCAGCACCACCATCATTATCATCACGACCATCATTATCACCACGACCACCATCATCACCACAACCATATTTTACTGACTACTTATGACAGGCTGGAACTTTGCATATATAAGTAGAAAATTTTTTCATCACTTCACAGATGAAGAGATGGGAATTTACAGTGACTTCTCCACAACTGTACAAGAATGTAGAGTTGAAATTTGGGGCAATGTCAGTCTATGTCCAAAGCAAATGTGTGCTTTTAACTACTCTGCTAAATAACCTCCTTGAGTTAAAAAAAAAAAAAAAATGCAGGTTTTCTCTCAATCTTCAGACTTTTGGCTGCGTGTTAAAAAACTAGGAAACTTTTATTCAAGCCCACTCTTGTTTTTCTTATTTGGTGCTTTTTAGAAATGTCAAAACTGTATGGGTTGTTATGCCTGGGCTCTTTATTCATGATTTACCAGAACAGCCGGTTTAGGAAAAAGCAGGCAGAAGATTGGAATAGAATAAATGTCATTTTAAAAAGACATTGGATAATGGCAAGTATAGATCCTTATGGCAAGTTAGAATAGGTCTTCCCTTTCTTCTTCTAGAAA
This sequence comes from Enhydra lutris kenyoni, assembly GCF_002288905.1. Lineage (NCBI taxonomy): Eukaryota > Metazoa > Chordata > Mammalia > Carnivora > Mustelidae > Enhydra > Enhydra lutris. Next base: position 47,962,051 of record NW_019154089.1, read on the forward strand.
ATTGTTTTGCATGATTCTTCCTTACCACAAATAGGGTATTTGTGGATATAAGCAATATCCCAAAATATTTAGCTGCAGTTTGTTTTTCCTCCACTTCAATCCCCTACCAGACTGATGTTCTTTACATTTAAAGTATTTCATATCCATAATCCATATAAGAGAATCTGTTAATAACAGTATCTTTACATTAAAAGTACTTCATATCCATAACCTATATAGTAGAATCTATTAATATCAATATCTGGTTGACAGCTTTATTTTATTGACCATGATTACAGTTTAGAGCAAGCGTTGAAAACACATGTGTCATGGGTAACCACCACTGTGTTTCACTTTCTGTGTTTATTTGAGGTATAAAGGCAGTAACTGGAAAATGTTAGAGCAGCTTTGGGGCTATTACCTTGTTTGTGGCCTGCATCCCACCTTTATGTTAACTATGTGCCCTTATGGGCATTTGATTTTATGAATTCTAATTGAAAGACTCTAATACCCCATGATATCTTGCTACCAAATAAGAGCTTAGACCATCTGCTTACTAACAGGTAAGTGCTAAATAAATATTTGTTTAGTTAAAATAATTAAGTAACATGTGTTCTTATATACACTTGACTTCTATAAACTGTTTTGTTTTCACATATATTAGATTTTGTTTCTTTTCCCTAATTTTTTCCTAGTCTGATAAATTTAACCCACCAGATCATGGTCTTAGTACTTTTGAATTTTATTATGTGACCCTATCCAAGCTACTGCCTTCAGTCTTATATGATTCTAGTGAGAGATTTTAATAAATACCCTGAGCATGAATCCCTGAAAATTTATAAGACATAAAGACTGATCATTGTTTGATTGAAGAAACTGTAGAGAGGAGGAGTGTTTGGCACTATTCCTGCTGCATGAGAAGTCCCCAAGACCACCATATGTTTGCGGATTCATTTAAAGGACACACAGGACCCAGTGTTTAGTTACCATGGCTAAGATTTATCACAGTGACGCTGTCCTTTTATGCCTAGAAGGGACACACTGAGAATGTTCCTTTCTCTGGCTCTGGAAATGTGTAATGTTGCTTCCCAGGGAAGCCCTGTAGGGGGTTTGTTCAAATTTTTATTGAGAGTTGGTCACATAAGCATCTTCAGCCTAACCACTACCAAAATACCAGACTTCTAGAAGGAAAGCAGATTTTCACCACAAGTTGTGTAGTTTATAGAGTCTAGGGCACAGCAAGGCATTCTTATCAATTAGTCAACTTTAAATCAGTGTAGGGAATTTTTTAGAAGTGGAGTTCTCAGATGTAAACGAAGGGCCAATCTTAGTGTCAGAGTCTTCTAAAATTAGCACCTTAGGCCTACTGTATTATCCCTTTTCTGCAAGCCTACTCCCCAAAATCCATTATGATATGGCGGGAAATAAAAAAATTTTAGATGGAGGAAAGAATTTCAAGAACAGATGTATAATCTGTAATGCACATTCATAAGGATGCTGGTGAATTTCTCAGCTTTTCAGTGAATTGTTGCAAAGTTGAAAAGGGTCTTCCAACCAACTAGGCCCAAACTCTTACTTGTAACATTATTTTCATCAGAAAGTGGCAAAATCCACCAATTATAATACACTTTACCTCATCCCTATTTCCATCTTATTAAGGACTCGTAATTAGAAAGTCAGATTCTCCTAAGAGTTCCTGACTCTACAAAATTCGTAAACTCTCAGAAGAACATAAAAAAGATACAAGTCTTCTTGAATTTTATATTGCATAGATGATAATTACAGAATCTGACAGTCAATTGTCTGATGCAAAGAAAAGAGGGAATGAAAGCTAGGGGACATCTACAATTTTTTTTAAGTAAAAATGTGGTGTATAGTGAAAGACTTTCAGTCTCCCATCAGAAAGCTCAATTAAATTCCAAAATGAAGAAATAGCTGGATTAGAAACTTTATCGCAAGTGGGGGAAGCCATGTAAGACACAAAAGAGAAATGAGAGCAAAATGACACTTGTTATTCAGGCTCAAAAGTTTATATTTCATGTGAGAGGGAAATTTATGGAGTAAACTTTAAGCACAATTGTGAGATATGTGTGTTCCTGTGTTTATCCTCATGCCGTCACCCTTCAAAACACATGCATGGGTGTTTTCCACATGCTCCCTCTGCCAGCTTGCAAATGCCTTTCCTCCCCTCTCTGGTCAGAGGCTACTCTCAGGTCGAGCTCTACTAGATTTTTTTTTTTTTTACATTCACTCAAGAATTGTGTTTTTGAGCCACTACTTTGTGTTGTTGTAATAGTAGTTCAGGAAGTATCAGTGAACAAAATAAAGATCCTTGCCCATCTAAAACAGGGGGCAAGAGACCCAATGAATAAAAATAATAAACAGGGGCGCCTGGGTGGCTCAGTGGGTTAAAGCCTCTGCCTTCAGCTCGGGTCATGATCTCAGGGTCCTGGGATCAAGCCCCGCATCAGGCTCTCTGCTCCGCAGGGAGCATGCTTCCTCCCCTCTCTCTCTGCCTGCCTCTATGCCTACTTGTGATATCTCTCTCTCTCTCTCTCTCTGTCAAATAAATAAAAAAATCTTTAAAAAAAATAATAAACAGGTAAAGAAGAGAGTATGGTGGGAAATACTAAGTAGGAGAAAAGAGGGCAGAGTTAGGTGATGTAGTAGGAGGGTGGGATTGGGGACAGGGTGTTGCAGCTTTAAGAAAGGGGAGGGCAACTCCCTTTGTAGGCAGTTATACTTAAGAAGACTCACGGAAGTGAGGGGGTTAAGGTTGCAGATGTCTTAAGCAAGACCATTCGGGGCAGAGAGAACAGACAGAACAAATGCCTAGAATGTTAAAGGACTAGGAATGGGGTAACGGCTACCAGAGTAGAGTGAGCAAGGGAAGGAATAGCAGGAAAAGATTCAGCTCACACAGGGTCTTGCCGGTCAAAGTCGAGACTGTGTCTCCTCAGTGAAATGGTAGCCACTAAAAAAAGGTTGAGCACAGCAGCGATGTTATGACTTATGTTTTATCGAGATCACCTTAACAGCTACATGAAAAGAGACAGTAGGCAAATATTGAAACAGGGAAACTAGTCAGGGGGATAATGCAGAAATGCAAGCATGGTATACAGGTGGCTCTAACCAAGGTGGTGGCAGTAGAGGTGGAGAGAAGCATCCAGACTCTGAATGTACTTTGAAGGTAGAGACAACAGAATTTGGATTTGAGGTATGAAGAGAAACAGAGATCAAAGATGGCTCCAGGGCTTCTGGCTTGAGCGACTATAACATAAGGATGATGTTTCCTTCAACTGAAATGGGAGAGGATGACGGTGAGCAAATTTGGGGCCCGAGAAGATCAGGAAGACATGGCTATATTGAGCCTGAGGTGTCTTTTAAACATCTAAGTGGGGATATTGAGGCAGCAATATTCACTTCAGGAGTGAAGAGTCTGGGAGAGAGTTCTGGTTTTAACATATAAATTTGGGAGTCAGAGGCCTGTATTCTCCACTTAGAATCATGAAACTGTTACAATCACCAAGGAAGTGAGTATAACTAGAAAGAAGAACCGAGCCCTGGGGTACTCCAACTCTACGAGGCCTGGGAGAAGAAAAATGAACAGAGAGTAAAAAGGAACAAGCAATAAAATAGGAAGAAAACAAGAGTGTGGTGTCCTGGAAGCCAAGGAAAGATCGTATTCCCCAGGAAAAGGTAGTGATAACTGTGTCCGATGCTGCTGAAGGCCAAATAAGAGAGGTCATGGGGGTGAGAATTCCTGGGCTTGGGAAGCAAGCCTGACTGAAACAGCGTTAGAAGACCAGGAAAGGAGAAGAACGGGAAAAAGTGTTTATAGACAACTCTTCCAAGGAGAAGTGGGGGCAGTAACTGGGGGAAAAATGGAATAGAGATTTTGTTTTTTTTTTAAGATGGAAGAAATAACACCATGTTTGTACGCCAGGGAGAGAAATCCAGTGAAGAAGGGAAAATTATAATGGTGGTGAGGGGAGAATTCCTGCAACAAGAACTAGAGTGAGTGGGAAGTCGTGTTCAGGTGAGGCACTGGCTTCCCAAAGGAATAAATAACTGAAAGGTTTACAGTCTTCCTGAGGGTGTAGAGTCCGTATTGCTTGTGGCAAGAAAGTGAATTTTTAATTGGTATCAGGGAAGGAATTTCAGGAGATAGGGTGGCCTCCCTAGAAGTCAGATATAATGACATCATTCAGATCAGGATGCCTTAAGAAGGTAAAAGGTTGGAGGCCGAGGAGAATTAGAAATAATAACCGTCTTAAAGTGGCTGAGGCCAGAGTTCTTTTATTTTAAATTGTACTGCTTCCCCACCTAGTGGTCAGAAGTCACTAGTTACGTTTTCTACTGTGTTACTCAGACATCAGACATCGGAAGAGAAACTGAAACGCGTCGAAGAGTTTATCACTATTAGTGTTGAGATCAACATCCTTCTCGGTGTAACATGTTTCTTGGCACCACCTTTAAAAATTAATTATAATTTTAACCGTATAACTGATTTTTCAAAGGAAAACAGAACCAATGGTTGAATATTTTGGTGTACAAAACAAACTCCATGGTTATTAATAGTAATGAGACAGGAAAAGTGAAGTAATAAGAAATAATAAATACTGGGAAATGACTAAGGTTGGAAAAGGGAAAAGTGGAACGGTTCTTACCATGAGGTCATTCACAGTCAGCTTCAGATTCTGGGGGGCTCTCGAATTAGAGGAAAAGTAAGAATTAACCATTAAAATGCTCTTATTCATTAGAAGAGCTTAACGTTGTCTGGAATTTGAGACCTGCCATATCTGATGCGCACTCCCGAGTGGCCTTACCTAACTCCATTTGGAAAAACATTGGCTGAAACGAGTTTTATAGGTCCTCCTGCATTCAATACAGGAAGACATGTTCCCGAGAAAAGTTCACAGAAAAGTCATAAGATTCTATTCTCAGCAACAGCAGGTATAGATCCAAGTTTCGTGGGATGCTTAGAGCCGCCCTTCTTTAAAAAACAAAAACAAAATATAACCCCGACAGTTAAAGTTATAAATAACAAAGAAGATATAAAGGTCAATAGCTTTACATCATTAAAAGTCAGGAAACAGAGCACTAATAGCTTTCTAAAAATGGCAGTCGTAATATTGAGTTGAGTTCACCTTCCCTATGTAATTTTGCACACCACTGTGTAAAAACAAAGAACTGGTGAAAAGTCCTCCTAAGCAGGCACCCTGTTCTCACAACTGATAAGCTTCTTTTTCTTCTCCTTGACCTGCTCCCTCTGCTTAGGTCTGTGTGACACGTGATTGGTTTCATAGCTTGCCTATATCTTTTTCTCAATGCCTGCAACACGTTTTTGTTTTTGTTTTTTAATAACTGGTGACAGTTTAATCTCAGTTTATTATGACGCTCACCTATTTTTCTTCCTCATGTTTTCCCTGTTATTCTTCACCATCATTCTTACATCATTTCATATTTATTGAATGTTTTCATGTTATATATGGTGAATTCGGAGTTCTAAAAGTAAACTAAGATTTATATGCTCTCATGTTGGGTCCATGAATCAATGTATGCATGTAAACATTATCTACAAGCAATAAATGTTTCTCTATAAACATGCAGCCACATATGTATGTATGTGCTATGCAGATACTCTCCATTCTGCAATTATTTTTTATTCTTTCAAGTGTTTTAGGAAGTAGGGGCTCCTGGATGGCTCAGTGGGTAAACCTCTGCCTTCGGCTCAGGTCATGATCTCAGGTTCCTAAGATTGAGCCCTGCATCGGGCTCTTTGCTCAGCAGGGAGCCTGCTTCCTTCTCTCTCTCTCTGCCTGCCTCTCTGCCTACTTGTGATCTCTCTCTGTCAAATAAATAAATAAAATCTTTTTTAAAAAAAAGTGTTTTAGGAAGTAAACTACAAGTCTGGTAGTCTTTTTGACTAACATTCTTTTTCAAAAATGACCATAAACAAGTCACTTCAGTAACAAACGTTAATTTAGTTTCTTATGCTGGGACATAATTAATTCATCAAAAAAAAATCAAAGCCCTATACATGACTGGAATTATCCTAATAGCTTTCTAAAAATGACAGTCATAATAACAAATTAACTAACAAAGTGACAGTCTCTTTCTCATAGTCTCGTAGTAGGAAGGGAGCCCTGCGAGCAATTACTCTGTAATTACAGTGATACAGAATAATCACTATAATGGAGCAAAGTATGACACATAGAAGCAGCAACTGCGTGGGCCTGGGGTGTTAGAGATGACTTCACAGAGAACGGAGTGTTTCAGGAGAGGCTTAAAAGATTAAGAAGGGTCACAAACGGGATGTGATCAGGAGAAAGATGATTCTAGGAAAGGAAAACATAGTGGGCTAGGCATGGAGGAAGAAGAAACAGAGTGTTCAGAGAGTGAGTCAATATTAATATGTGAAAAAAAGATGATACCAAAAATGATATAAGAGGATATACAAAAAATAAAACTGTAAAAGAACAGGACTGAGGGGCGCCTGGGTGGCTTGGTTGGTTAAGCATCTGCCTTCGGCTCAGGTCAGAGTCCTGGGGTTGAGTCCCGCATCGGGTTCCTTGCTCAGTGAGGAGCCTGCTTCTCCCTTCACTTGCTTATGCTCTCTCTCTCTCCCTCCCTCCCTCCCTCTCTCTCTCTCTGACAAATAAATAAATAAAATCTTTAAAAAAAAAAAAAAGGAACAGGACTGGTCATAAGAACCTTGCATACCATGAAACAGGCTGTATATTTTATTCTGTAGGATGTCAGTTTATTCGACATCTAAGGTATTTACATCTTGTGTTTTTAATTAATATGTAATTTATTTAAGTTAGTAATGCAGAGGCCTAATTTATTTAAGTACTCAAATTCACATAACTTGCTATCTTATTTATACATCTATTAATTTTTATTGAAATAAGAATAGTTATTGTCAGTGGGATCTTTGATTAATGATGGGACAATATGCAGGTTAAATTCTTTTAAATGGATAGTTACATTTAAAAATTTAGTTTTAATTACCCCTTCCATGTTTTACATTGCCTCTGTAAATCTACATGTTGAATTTTTTAAGTATTTCAAAAAGCTGACTGAACAGTAACTGCGCTAAGCAAAATCTTCCCCAAAACTTAAATGAGTCGTAAATCTATCAAAGCATGTCCAGTTCTCTTAAATATTCCAATTGTATCTTCAATGAGATTCTTCTTATACCTCTTAAGAAGCACATTTATTTTGAAAATTTTTATTAAAGTCATAAAGAATAGTGTTATGAACCTCCATGTCCCCTACACAAACTTCAACAATTATAAACTCATCGCCAATCTTGTTTCATCAATACCCCCACACACATCCCTCTTTCATATTATTTTCATACTAATACCACATAATTCTATTCATGAATATTTTAGTAAGTATCCCTAAAAATTAGAGTCTATATATTAATATAAAAGTCAAGTCAAATTTTCAATTGTCAATGTTCAAATTTTCAATTGTTTCTTTTTTTTAAGTTTGTTTGAATAAGAATCCTATAAAGTCTACATATTTTCATTGGCTTATACATCTGCAATTCTCTTTCAAGCTATAACCCTACTCTCTCACTTTATTTATTTGTTTATTGCAATTTATTTATGGAAGAAATCAAGTTGTTTGTGGGCATTGTAGTTAACCACAGCCTGGACTTTGCTGAGTGCTTTCCTATAGTACAGCTACGTGTTCCTCTTTCCTCTCTATTTCCTGTAAATTGGTAGTTGGAGGTAGAGGTGACTTAACCAAATTTAGTTCTAGTTGTTTTGGTAAGACTACTTCCTAGGTGATGGTATATTCTTTTATCAGAAGTCTGTAATGTCAGGTTGAATCTCCTTTTTTGATGTGAACGGCCTTTGAGTCTCAACATTAACACAGAGAATACATACTTTTCAACTAAACCAAAAAGTCTAACAAACTTTAAATTAGTTTGACATATCTAACTGAATATTTGCTAATGTAACACATCTCTTAAATATTATAAATACTTAAAATATTGAACATAAGTATACTTTCCCAATGATGGTAAAATTTTTTCACAAATTTTTGTACCATGGGTTTGACTTCCTTCATCATTTCTGTATTTAACTCCGAATCTCTCAAGAACTAAAAAGATTTACTAAGGGATGTAAGTGTCTTTTTCTAACCAAACTAATGAGTTGATTAATTGAGCTTTTACACTTACCTAAATTAAAAGCTAAAGCATATATAGGTTAAATTTTAACATTTCAAATTTGTTTAGAAATATGTTTATTGGATCAACAATTGATGACCACATATGCTTACCATCCCAGATGGAGACTAAAGCATGTATGTCTATGACAGTTCTTCCTGAGCTACAAGTATACCCACTGAGGTTTTGTTTGTTTGTTTGTTTTTGTTTGTTTTTTGTTTTGGGGGGTTTTTTTCAGTCTAAGGAATAACAAGGCACTTCCAGCCTACATTCTTCAAATAGGGTTAATTTTGCAACCAACATCTCTTGGGTTTAAGTAACAGTCTTTCCTAATTCTTTAAGTGGCTTGAGTAGTGAACATGAGAGTGATATAATCATATTTTGCATTAGAGAGATCATTTTAGCAGCAATGTGGAGAAAGGAGTGTAAGGGGAGAAGAGGGAGAACAATCTCATCACTAGGAGATGGGGCAGATGGCTACTGCAAGAGTCCATGTTAGTGATAATATAATTCTGTACTTGTGTCTATCAGGAAAGAGGAGAGTGATGGAGGGAGGAAGTGAATTATAGGAGACATTAAATATATGGAACTGACAGAGCATGACTAATTTAATATGGAACTGAAGAAGAGTGAGAAACAAGGATGACTTTGAGGCTTAGGTGGATATGGAACTGTGGTATCATTCACTAAGATAAGAAACTTAATTGGAAAAGCGTGTTTATGCTTGGATAAAAGAGGAAGCCTCAGTTTCTGTGATATTAATATAGAACTGGTTGTGGGACATTCAAGTAAAGATGTATATATATAAATCTGAAACTCCAAAGAGTGGCCTGCACTGGAGATGTCAATGGAAATCACCAACACTAAGAGAAAAACTGAAGCTGTGGGCATATATGAGACCTTTCAGGGACAGATATAGAGTGGAAAAAAGAAGGCAAGCCAAGACCAGAACACAAAGGAACATCATCACTTAAAGGAGAAGTCAAAGGGAAATAAGCCCACCAAGGAAATTGTGGGATAGTGGTCAGAAATGAGCCAGGAGAGATTTCTTACAAAAACAAAGGAGACTCTAGGAAGGCTAAACGTCCAATACTGTTAAGGCCACAAAATAGTCATGTAACATGGAAGCTAAGAGGTGTCTAGTGTATTTGGTAAGTCCTTTAAGAGTAGTTTCAGCAAAGAACTGGCAATAGAAGCCAGAGTATAGTTAAGAAGAATTGAGTGAAAGGAAAAGAAGTCAAGTCTGTGAGCACAGACAGCCTTCTCCGATTTGGCTGGGAAAAGGAGGACTATCTATGGTAATGTGGAGGATTTAGAAAGGTAAAGAGAAGAGTTTGGCTTTTATGAATGAGAGTAGTTGGGCTAGGAGAGAAAAAAAAATGTGAGATATTTAGGAATGGGGAGTTAAAGAAGAGGAGTAATAATAATATATATAATATGGTGACAAACAAAAGAAGAAGAGAAGGGGGATAAAACATTGATAATTTAGATAGAATTCAGAACACAGGTGGAAGGAACTTTGATAGAAGGTCAGGATAAGTTTGGGTTAAAGGAATATATTTTCTTAAGAGAGTTCACATCCAATAACTGCTATTTTATCAGTGAAATAAGAAACAAGGGCATCTTATTATAGGGGAGAGGAGAGGGACAGGAGGTTTGTAGAAAGTAGTGAAGGTTTTAAATAGCCATTGGGAAGGATGATGGGAGAGAAGGTTCACTAGGAAAAGGTAAATGAGATTATAAAATAGTGTTGAGGTTAAAGCTGAAATTAAATGTCATTTGTAATTTCCAGAATCAGTGAAATAGCAATTTTTTCCCAACTATGTTAATCAACTTGAGGAGAAAAATAGAAAATATAGATGTTGCATCAATCATTAGGGATTTGTGGGGCCCAGGTATTAATAACTGTTAAGAGCAGCTGGAGTAAAGCAGTTTGGAATGAAGCACCTTGGAGTCCAAGCCACAAATGGCAGGGAAAAAGCCAGGTAGAGAACATCTGGAAAGAAGGAATCAAGGTTTAGAACTAATTCTCTTTGGTATCTAGATCATAAAACCAATCAAATGCCTTCAGAATCCTGGAATTGAAGCATTGATATACTGCCATTTTAACAGAAAACATATTACTGCCCTGAAGCAATGAATTACTCTTATGTGTCTGCTATGAATAGACAGAACTGTCCTCAAGGTCCCTGATTATCCATGTTTTTGCCTCAGTAGCAGCATCAATATGAGTCTATGGCCCATTCTAACAACTTTTGAAGTCATAAATCAGAGCAGAGATTAAGAAAAAAGAATAATTTAAAAATGATCCTTTGATTCTTTTTCACTTTTCATTGTAAGATGAGCCTCTATTTGCTCCATTTTTATTTTCTCTTCTTTCCTGCTTTCAGAAGCCCTGTAAATGAAGAAAATCAAGATGGTGTGATGCACTCTGATGGTAAGGGGCAAAAGATGTTTTATTTATTTGTTAACTCAGATACAGAAATCTGAGTTAATCATTCTGATAGGGTCACTATTGGGCTGTTGTCCTCACTGGTCCTTGCAAGGTCCCTCTCCTGTTTTACTTATGTATGTATTCCCTTTTATCTCCATGACCCACTCACTCCTTTCTGTCCATTTCCAACCAGAGACAAGTATTCTAATACATTTAATGTGTGTGTGTCTGTTTATACATATTCTTTGCATACTCTTATAAGTATGTATATATTTCAATTTATATAAACAGTACGTTATATCTCAGTCTACTCTTTTTTTTTATACTCAGCATTATGTGTTTTAGGGGACCCACCCATGTTGTTATATGTGTATTTAATTTATTAACTACTTCACAGTACCCCACAGTATGTATCCTGTGCATCTGCACTTTACTTCCAATTCCCTGGTACTTATAAATAATAATTCAGTGTGTGTTCTTGTCCATATTCCCATATGGACCTCTGAGACACTTTCTTTAAAGTATATATCCAGTAGTGGAATGGCTGTTTGTAAGCTATGAAATAATCATTTTGACTGATTAGGACTAGAGTATTCTCCAGGAAATCTGCATCTCTGTATATTCCCATCAGCAGGGCATGAAAATTCCAAGATGCCTACCTTTCACCAATGCCTGGTATTATTCAGCTTTCCAATTTCAAGTCTTATATGTATAAAATGATATCTCACTTTATTTTCTTATTTCTGCTTCTACTGGGTCTGAGTACTTAGTTTGTGTATTGGCCTTTGCAGTTTCCTCTTCTGTAACTTGCCAGTTCATATCTTTTGACCACTTTTGTTTCAGAGTTGATATCTTTCTAGTTGACTTGCAGGAGTTTGTGTGTATTTCAGATATTAATCACAGTCAGATGCAGACACTGCCACTATCTTCTCTCACCCTGTCCATTGTCTGTTACCCCGAGCTGCCCTTCACTGAACAGAAATGAATTTTGATATAATCAAATTAATTATTACATTGTAACTTGTGTTTTAAAGTTTTAGTTAAGAAGTCATATCCCTAAAAAATAAAAATATCTATTTTCTTCTATGAATTTCATCCCTTAAATCTGAGTCTTTGATGTCTTTGTAGTCCACCTTTGAGGAGTTAGCAGAAACCCAGATTTATTGCCTCATTTAAGGAACTAGTTTTCTCATTAACATACTTTGAAACCCATAATTTTCTCAATATTTTATAATGCCACCTTTATACTACATCATGCGTCTATGTATGTATACCTGTGTATTTGTGTGTGTAATAACTGTGTATATAAGAGTGTATGTAAATTCATGCATCTTTCTCTGAGCTCTCTGCTCTATTCCACTGGTCTATGTGTTCTATACCAACACCATACTGTTTTTATTATTATTACTCTAGATTATGTCTTCATATTGAATAATTATTTGATATCACTAAACACTTGAATAGTAAGGTATCTTTTTTTAGAGAGAGAAAGAATAGGGTGAGCCAGGGAGAAGGGCAGAGGGAGAAAGAGAGAGAGAATCTTAAGCTTAAGCCCCACATTGGGCCCAGCTTGGAGCCCAGTGTGGGGCTCAATCTCACAACCCTGAGATCATGACCTGAGCTGAAACCAAGAGTAGGCCGCTTAACCAAGTAAGCCACCCAGGTGCCTCAGTAAAGTATCTTCAAAAAAAAAAAAACCTAAGTAACTAGATTTGCTTGCTGCATAAATCTAAGTCCTTGGGAACAAGTAAGTCAAAACGTGCGAACTAGTCACTTTCTGACAATCTTTCGTTCCACACAAGGCCGTAAAACCATATGTGTATGCCTTTCATAAAGAGGATAAAAAGTCTTCATTATTTTTTGCCCTTTGCATTATTTTATGAAAGCCAGTGAGATGATTTTATGGCTAAATTACAAGTATTGAAAAGGCCATAGTAAAGATCTAAGCCGCATGTTCTATTTCATACTTACATATCTTTGATAAAGCATAACTTCTGTTAAATTATGAACTGTTTTGAATATATTATGTCTAGCAATTCTGTACTAAAGTGCTTTTTAATTAAAGTATATTAAATTTTACTCTTTTTTTTTAAACCTTTTAGGTCCTGGAAATCTAGATGAGGTCAGTTTTTTTTTTTCGCATTCTGATATCATACAACTTCACTCAAATACTTAACATGATTCATGTTCTATTGACATAAACCAACGAATGAAAACTTATGAGTAATAATGATATTTTTCCATTTATAATATTACTTCATCTAAAATGCTTGAGACATTAGACACCAATCATTACACTGACTCACAGGAATTTTGTAACACTGCGCATAAACTTAAGTCTGGCTAGACATCTGAATTATATAGCAGCATATAAAATTAGATCTTTTTGTGCTAACTTTTCCAATCTATCTCTTGAAAGGAAAAGAAAATATTTGAAACAAGACAAACTTATATACACTTAAATTTATGCTTGTTTTACTGAGCATTTGATTGATGTAATGTGTGTATGTTCCCTTTTTGAGTAATTAAAATTAATCATTATTAATGTTTTCCTTGACAGGAACAAGACAGTGAAGGAGAAACATATGAAGACATGTATGAGTTTTATTTTTTACCATGATTTCATCCATCTGAAATGAATATTATGATTTCTGTGAGGGAGAATGGATGGATATTGAACACAAAGGGGGAAAAGCTTTATTGTTCAAATAACTGACATATAATGATAACCTTTATTTCAATACAAAGGACTAAAGATTCTTTATTTGTCTAAGAATTTTATGGAGGACTCTTAAAAATGTTCTTCTGTGAGAGGCCGGAGACCCACAGCTACTGGAAAGATCTCAGGCCAGTAATCTCTGAGGCAGGAATCTAGACTTCTTGCTCACAGTGTGTCCTTGGGCAAATGAATTTATCTATTTATTATAACTTCCCCACCTAGACAGTGCTTCCCCTCATAAGGTGCTATGAGAAATAATTTACCACAGCACCAGATGGCAAAGTTTCTACCTGCTGAAGCAGAAAGATGTTAAAAATAGTTCCAAAATGGGTTTCTGGATGGGCCAGGACTAAGAAATTTCTTGGAAAGTGAGGGAAAGAAGAAATAAATATGTGAATTTATTTTATCTTTTTTTTAATTCAAATATCTTAATTTTCTCTACCTGGTTCTGGTACAGCTGCTTCTGATGACAGTTTCTGAACTAAGCTTTGCATGTGTATACCCTGTGCCTGTGAGTGCCTGAGAAAGAGAGATTAATTATATTCATACCGATATGCAGCAAGAACAGGACCTTTATAGGGCATCTCTCCCACTGGCTAGCAAAGGTTATGAGGGGAAGCAGAGCCTTTGGAAGGTATCCTCATTTGCATGCCTCCTACTGGATTTCAGAACAGTCTCACACACCCAGGAATTTTGACAACCGTTGGCTTCTTACCTTCATCTCTACTATCAGATACTGTCTTCTGTTGTGGGGAGAAACCTCTGGATACCTGAGCCATAATACACCAATGTTCGCCAATGCTGAAACAACGTAACAATTTGTATCCACAGAGAAGCATCCAAAGAAAGAGAGAAAAAAAAGGAGAAGGAGGAAAAGAAGAGATTAGAGTTGGAGAAAAAGGAACAGAAGGAGCGAGAAAAGAAAGAACAAGAAATAAAGAAGAAATTTAAAGTAAGAGCTTGCTTGCCAATGGGTTAAAAAAAAAAAGCGTAATCTCTTTTTATAACTTTCATACAAAAGGGGCAGCATTCTTGAAAACTTACATGGTGGGAGAATTACTTAATTGTTGTTTCCTTAAAAAGTAACTACCTTCATAACAGTAATTATTTTGCCCAATATACTCTCTTACCTCTGCACTAAAAATGTAATAGGATAAAGCCCAAATAAAATATGGTGCCTTAGAATTAGTGGGCACCTAGGAAATTTTATGGTAATTTAGTGAATGAATACTCAGTTGCTCAAACCCATCTTTGCTCTCATCATTTCACGTTTGATCTTGACCAACTTATGCTATGAGCTCGGAGCCCACACACAGATATCCCTGTGGCAAGCATCACAATGGTGCAAGGGACACAAATGTGTCTGGATGACCCAGACCTGTCTCAGAATAAAGTTGCTATAACTACTCTAAATGCTGGTGTCTAGACCTGACTTATATTTTGGCCTTTATTTTTAACTTAGGTACATGTTGACTTCTGACACCCACTCTTTCTTGTCCCTCTTTTTCCACCTGGATTTCTGACCTCTCTCTTCTCTGATCTCTGATTTCTAATTGTATGACTCCTATTACTACCACCAATGCTACACTGGCAGGCTGTCCTCTCTTGGATACACCATCTTTGATGACATGTGCCATCAGGCACAGGTCTGGTGTGTTAGCTATATTTAAGGTGATTATATGAATTAGAGAACTATTCTTCATGATGAAAAGGATTCACGTCAAGATTCCTTTAAATATTTAATTCCTCTGGAACATTTAATGTATCATTTGAGTTATAAAAATTTGATTTCTATATAACTCCCCAGTGTATTTATTGTATTAAAACAAAGTTTCAACAGTATGGTACAGGAAAAAAAATAAAGCTTAGAGTCAATTGGATAGATGTGGATTTAAATTCCAGCTGCCCATGTGAGTTATGTGATTGTAGGCATATTATTAAATTTCTCTACACCTCAGATTCATATTCTTTTGTTTTGGTTTGTTTTTATTCTTTAAAGTAAGAATAAATGATACCTCTCTGGGAAGTTTCTTGTGGAATTAATTAAAATAATGTACATAAGACACTCTATCTGTTAGGGTTCTCATTAAATTTTGAAAAAGCTTACTATATATAAGTAAAATTAAGATTAAAGCATGACTATTAAGACATTTTACTCATACAGATGTATGGGTACCAATGTTCATATTTTTCAAATGACAAATATGAAAAATTAGTTTCTTAAACAAAAGACTTCATAACACACTTCTGTGAAGGGACTTTGGAATTTTGAAGGAATTCTTGTGTTTCTTTTGGAGAAATCAATTTTGTATTATTTCAGTTATTCATTCAAATGATTTTTAGTAAGAAAAAAATAGGGTATAGAAATCTTACCACTAAATATGAACTCAAAGTTTGTGAGGACTAGGACTTAACAAGCTGTATTCCTTCCACAAAAATAAAAGATTAAAAGTTAGAAGATGTGGGGCGCCTGGGTGGCTCAGTGGGTTAAGCCTCTGCCTTCAGATCAGGTCATGATCCCAGGGTCCTGGGATCGAGCCCCACATCGGGCTCTCTGCTCAGCAGGGAGCCTGCTTCCCCCTCTCTCTCTGCCTGCCTCTCTGCCTACTTGTGACCTCTGTCTGTCAAATAAATGAATAAAATCTTTAAAAAAAAGTTAGGAGATATTACAATTAAAGAAAATAGGAAGAAAGAGTATTTCTGAGTATCCATTCACTCAAAATTAAGTCTCTTGCATAAAATATTTCATGCTTTCAGCTTCTGAAATTCAGATGCATCTTAACATCACTGGCCTATCATAATTTAAATTAAGTTTTTTCTCTCTTAGTGGTACATAATTGATGATATGTCACAATTCATAACATCATGAGTTCAATAACATGAGGCAGAACTTCAAAAATCACAATGCATATTTGCATATCAAAAGGTCCAAAACATTATGTTGAAAAAGATACAAATTTAGGACTAGGAAATTAGGAGTTCAGGATTCATGTTCTCAACCGGATTACAGTAGTTCCTCTTATTCACAGGTGATACATTCCCAGACCCCCAGTGGATGCCTGAAAATGTGGATAGTACTGAACACTATATATACTATTTTTTCCTTTACATATATACCTATGATGAAGTTTAATTTATAAATAAGGTCCAGTAAGAGACTAATAATAACTAATAATAAAATAGAACAATTATAGCACTGTATTGTAATAAAAGTTATTGATTGTGATCTGTAATTCTCAAAATATCTTATTGTACTGTACTCATCCATCTTAAGATGCCGTGAGATGATAAAATTCCTATGTGGGGGCGCCTGGGTGGCTCAGTGGGTTAAGCCTCTGCCTTCGGCTCAGGTCATGATCCTGGGGTCCTGGGATCGAGGCCCGCGTCGGGCTCTCTGCTCAGCAGGGAGCCTGCTTCCCTTCCTCTCTCTCTGCCTGCCTCTCTGCCTACTTGTGATCTCTCTCTGTCAAATAAATAAATAAAAATCTTTAAAAAAAAAAAATTCCTATGTGATGAGATGAAATGGAGTGAATGACCTTAGCGTTGTGACATAGCATTAGGATCCTATTGATCTGACAATAGGTCAGAAGGAGAATCATCTGTTTCTAGACCACAGTTGACCATGGCTAGCTAAAACCCCAGAAAATGTAACCACAGATTGGGGTTGGGGGGGCAGTTCTATATTCTCCTGCTATGAAGAAACCACGGTACTATCCAGGATATTTATTTCCAAAACTTCACTTAATATTTGTTGGCTATTTTTCTTATTTATAAACCTATTTCTGAAATGTTATCTTGTTTATAGCAGGTAATGTTTACTCTAAGTTTACAGATAGACAACACCACAAAGTTGGGGGGATAAAAAAAGGAAAGAAAGAAAATGCTTTTCCGACAATTACTACCCACCACCACCATCTTCCCACCCCTTTGCCGTTTGAAGTCTAAAGAGAACCATCGGAATAACTACACCATGTGAAAATGGGAAAAAAACCTCTATCTACCCAGCAGACCACCAGCAAAACCCGTAAACCCCATAGCACCCAGCACATATTGTCACACATAAGTTGTATTCAGTTATTAGTGGCTTCCTCTGTAAGCCTTTCACAGGCTTCTAAGATCAACAGATCACTACCTCTCTCTTTTGGACCCCAAGCATATGTTTACCTGTTCCTTGTGGGTCCTGCCTCACCTCTATGATTTTCCCCCTCACCCCTCTTAAAAGAACATTCATTGGGTATGACATTCATCCCCAGTTTATGTAAATGTTGTAAATAGGCTGGTTGGCATGTTGTGGATGTATTGTATTTCAAAGTTCTGTTCCTAAAAGATTTTCTGAATTTTCTGAATAGTAAGAAAGACTGATGTGATTGTTCCCCTTCTTTGCAGCTAACAGGCCCTATTCAAGTCATCCATCAGGCAACAGCTTGCTGTGATGTCAAAGGAGGAAAGAATGAACTGAGCTTCAAGCAAGGAGAGCAAATTGAAATAATCCGCATCACAGACAACCCTGAGGGAAAATGGCTGGGCAGAACAGCAAGGGGGTCATGTGAGTGCAAATTTTCCTATATCACCGGGCTCACCCATCCCCCCAACCCCCTCCCTTTTAAAACCCTCACTTTGATTCCTGGAGTCCGTAATCTCTCATGGTTCATCTCCCCCTCTGATTTCCCCTTCTTCATTTTTCCCTTCCTTCTCCCAATGTCCTCCATGCTACTCCTTATGTTCCACAAATAAGTGAAACCATATGATAATTGTCTTTTCTCTGTTTGATTTATTTCACTCAGCATAATCCCCTCCAGTTCCAATCATGTTAATGCAAATGGTGGGTATTCATCCTTTCTGATGGCTGAGTGACATTCCATTGTATATATGGACCACATCTTCTTTATCCATTCTTCCATTGAGGGGCATCTCAGCTCCTTCCACAGTTTGGCTATTGTGGACATGGCTGCTGTGAACATTGGGGTATTAAGGAGGACATGTACTGCATGGAGCACTGGGTGTTACACATAAACAATGAATCATGGAACACTGCATCAAAAACAAATGATGTACTGTGTGGTGACTAACAGAACATAATAAAAAATTATTAAATTTCTTATGATTTCAAAGTGTTAGGGTTTTTTCAAGACAGTATTAAATATGCACATTCTCTTGTTAGGAGTAGTTAACAGGGCAAACAAAAATAGGAAAATTTAAAAGGACAGGGATAGCTCCAGCTTCACCTCATCTGCGTTATTGTTTTAGTGGGGGAACAACACAAATATTTCTATGATTCCAGGGAGGAACGAAGGGCGTTCAGTTCCTCCCTGGTGTTAAACGGGGGTGGGGAGGCATGAATTACGTGAGTCACTTTGGAATCCTTAAAGTAGACCTAGGCTTACCGCAAACCATGATGGCCTAAGTCTTCGACAAAGTCCAATGAGACGTGTCTACATTGGAAGTCTATAAATCAGATGTGCATGCAAGGAAATGAAGGGAAAATTTAAACAGCAAATGTGCAATGGATATCTTATTTACAACTTTGAGATATGGAAACTACAGTTACCTGACCATAAATCACTCCTCCTTTTGGTAGATGGCTACATTAGAACAACTGCTGTCCAGATTGACTATGATTCCCTGAAACGGAAGAAAACGTCTCTTGGTGTTCTTTCATCAAGACCTATTGAAGATGACCAGGAAGTCTACGATGATGTTGCAGAACAGGATGATATTAGCAGGTATGTGAAAATACAAATTGTAAAATAGCTCGGACTGTCGTCTTGTCAGAGATTATATATTTTAATATCCTAGAATTGTACTTTGCGTTTTTCTGACTGCTCACTATCATTAAATTACCATTTACAATCACAGATATTTCAGTGTGGGTGAAAGGTCATTTGAAACGCCATAGTCTCATATTTCACTCTTGAGCTGTAGGTATCGAAAACTACTTAGCAAATAATAGGCCATTTGCCAGGTCTTGCCAAATGCATCGTGATTCCGTAACACAGTTTTATAATACTCATTCTCATTTGATCTTAGGGTTATGCCTAAAGAAATATGATTTTGCAAAATACGGAGTATGGGATAAAATTCAGCTCAAAAAATATAAAAAATTTTGCTCTAAAATCTGAGCCTAAATATATTTGTTGTTCTTGTTTGGAAACATAACTGATAACAGAAAGAAGATTGCTTTTTAATACAATTCTACTTTGCTTTTACAGGTAAAAAAGTAAAAGTTCAGTTCTCTATGATCCCTGGTAATCAATAAAGGGTCCAGTTTTCTTTCCATGGACCATTCATTCCACCAGATTGGGATGACTTTCCCTGTAGGAGTCACAGGAACATTTTTCTGGGGTAGAGGAGACAGGACAAGACATCCTTTCTGGAGAAGATGGGAGGGAAGAGTTGCCACTTTCTCCCATGTACCTTTCCTTCCCATCTTTCCCTTCTAAGTCTTCTGCTTCCTTTCTTCATCCCTTCTTTTCTATCTCTTTTTTCCAGCTCTGATCCTCCTTGTCCTTTCTTCTCTTTCTTGCTTTTCCATTTTCCTTCTCCTTTCATTCCTTCCTTCCTCCAATATCTCCCTTTCTTCGGTAAAGCTATAACCCCCTCAAGTTGACAGAAAAGAGGATGAAAATCTCCAGCCCAGTTAGGAATCCTTGTTTTTCTGTGTCCATTTTGCAGAACTGGGACATATCCACTATGATCTCAAAACATATAGTCTATGATAGATCTTCACTTAGGTAAAAATGGGGTCTGCATCTTTCATAACTTAAATTTCAAAGAAAAAAATTACTTCAATTATCAAACATTTTTTAAATATAAAATGATCAGTATAATAATATACTTATAAAATGCATAAAGAATTCACTTTCCTTCCTGCAGTTGTTCCCTTCATGTCATCAGTTAAGGTTGTTATGTTGCTTTCTGGCAGCTTTGTCTTTCTAAATAGTTGGCAATGCCTTCTTGTCATGTTTTGATATATGTTGCATAATTTATGGTAAATTTAATAAATATGCCATAAATTATGCAACATATATCAAAATATGCAATGTATGCGCTGGAGTTTACAGAGCATAAATTAGCTTTAGTAATCAGAAATGCTCTCTGACCTAGTTTGAGAGTTTATAAATGCCAGTTTTGAGGTCAAAGTTTTAAAAGGCCATATTCTGAGAGTCACAGAATTTTCTGTACATGAGTATGTCATTCTGCCTACCTTCAGTGTCTATACTTTATGTTTCATATTTTATTTATCTTAAAAAGTGTTTTTTTTCCTCTTATTTTGAGATTAAAGAACTCCAGGAATATTAATACATACATATTTATGATGCACATAAGCAAGAAAAAAGAAAGGAGTGATGTTCTTAAAATGTAGCATAATTTAGTCATAATAGGGAACTACTTCCCAAAACTAATACTGTTACCTTACCTTTTTCATTGTATGGAGTCCATAGATACCGCAACTCTAGAAGATACACTCTAATTAGTAAGCATGTAGCAGAAAAGTAATCTATTTCATGAAATGGAGTTGGAGGAGGAGTATGGTTTTCGTGTTCAGGATCTTAAACAAATCTAGCACCACAATAGTTACTAGCATGTATGTCAATCTTATGCGTATTTAATGAGAAAATGAAAACAGAAGTTTGATCGGGGGGTTTTTTGGTTTTTTGTTTTGGGGTTTTTTTGGGGGGGGGGGGTTTGGTTTTTTTGAAGCTACAGCTGCTGCTGGCAGAGATCTCACAACAGAACAGGCTTTGTCTTTAGTAGAACAAGGAAAGATGCTGAGCCCAGTCGGCAGCTTGCCCTGGCAAGAGTAGGAGAAAGCACCATCCTGTCCTTCCCCTTCTCCAGATGTCCCCTGGGTCCTTGCACACTTCACCTGCTCTCTCTCTCTCTCTCTCTCTCTCTCTATCGGGTAGGGGGAGCTGACTGCTCACTTCAAACTCTTTGAGCAGGCAGGAGGTTTAACATTATAGGTCCTGACAGCTCTCCTTCTCCCTTTGTTCTCAACTAAAGCAATTTCTGTAATAAATATGAGACGTTGAAGAAAAAAGGAAATTATGCATGCAAATACTTCATCACATAACACACTTTGCTTCTCTGAATGGTCACCAAACTTCTTCCCTCCCTCCTTGCCTTCCTTTCTCTTTTCTGGCACATTCTTCTCTTAACTGCCACTTCATCTGGTAAATGCTTTGTGTTCCGAACAGACCATTTTAAGAAGTTGAAGAAATGCTCTAAAAATAAAATAATGTGTGGCAGCTCTGCTCCTGATTATTAAAACTCTGTTCTTTGGGAATTGGTATGAGAATCTCCAAGATGAAATGTATTTGCCAGGAGTGGCAGTCAACCAAAATTGTGATTTTTCACATAATCCTAACTGCTTGTTTCACACTCAAAGAGAAGTGTCAGACAAAATGAATGTGAAAACGGTATGTAAGCAAGTGGAGAACATACTTAAACGTCATGAAAAATCAATTCCTTATTTACATATTAGGACATTTATAGCATGTTTTTCGGCAAGGTTCCATTAACACAGTATATTTTATTTTTAAATTAACCACAGATCTGTGTCAGGCCCATTTCTTTTATTCTGACTTCAAAGTGGAGGAATCAGATATGAGTGTATAATTGATACTACAGGACTATAATGTCAGACCAGTATCTGTTGCTGGCGGATTATGCAAAGGGCAAAAATGGTGGTTACAGGGGGTACAGCCAAGTGAAGATAAAACAATATTAGAGAGGAAGGCAGGAGGCTGAGGTTCTTATGTCTGCTCTTCTGTTAATTAAACGTAGGTTTGGTCACGTCACTTCATTTTTCAGAGCGTCAGGTTCCTTCCTGCAAAATAAGAAGATTAAAACAGACTTCTGAGATTTTCCCAGTTCTCACAATCTACTCTTCTTTTGCTCTAGCAGAACTCACATTTTAGTGGAAGACACAGTCAAGAAAACTGATGATTATAAAATAGGGAAAATAGAGTGTTAGAGACATACCTAAGAAATACAAGTAATATGGATTAGAAAATTGGGGACCACACTAATTACAATAATAAGAATAAAATTTTCAGGTGCCTGGTTGGCTCAGTCGGTTAAGCAACCAACTCTTGATTTTGGCTCATGTAGTGATTTCAGGGTCGGAAGATTGAGCCCTGCATCAGGCTCTGTGCTGGGTACAGAGCCTGCTTAAGTTTTTCTCCCTCTCTCTCTCTCTGCCCCCACCCCCCTACTTGCTCTCTGTCTCTCAAATAAACAAATCTTAAAAAAAAAAAAAAAAGAAGAAGAAGAAGAATATTTCATGAATAAGATTTCAATGTTTTAGAAATTCTCTCTTTAAAAAAGAATATAATGCTACTGGACTAATATAAAATGCTGTGGCTATAAAATATTAAAAGAGAATTGGAGCCACTTCAGCAGCACAGTCAGTTAAGCATCTGCCTTCGGCTCAGGTCATGATCTCAGAGTCCTGGGATCGAGCCCTGTGTCAGGCTCCCTGTTCAGTGGGGAATCTGTTTCTCCCTCTCCCTCTGCCCCTCTTCCCCACTCCTGCTCTCTCTCTCTCTTTCTCTCTCTCTCAAATAAATAAATAAATAAAATCTTTTAAAAAGAGAGAGAGAGAATTGAATTTAACGTAATAATGGTTCTGTACGACTTCTGGAATACTACTGTTAGTTGGTTGGTTGTTTTTCATAAATCTATCTATGGAATGAAGCAGTAATGTATAGCCTAAAAACTACCCCATGGGAAATGTCAAAAGCAAACAGTAACATGGTTTTGAAAACTTTATGTAGTACTGACTCTCACTTGATTCTTATCAGGTTTGCTTTGTTTTGTTTCTTGCCTTGTTTCTATTATGATAAGGAACAATGTTTCTTCCTCTTTACATAAAACATCCTGACAACTTTGAACTGCAATGTTCTTTCTCTTTTGTATAACTGTTCAATATATGTATTTCTCTTCCCAATAGCTACATAGTTCATATGCTAATTTAATTTGTTTATTTTTTTTCCCCTAGCCACAGTCAGAGTGGAAGTGGAGGTAAGCCACACACTTTTATCAGCAGTTTCTTCGAGTCTTGATCATTTTTGTCTATATTAATGATGAGATGCTTTTGTTTGCAAATAATGAGGAATATCTTAATATGGGTACCACTGGACTGGGAGCTAATGATGTGAGTTCCATCCCTGCCCACTGAGTGACCCTAAACAAGTCACTTCTTCTGAGCTTGTTGTCGGTCATAGGGTGATGCTATTTCCAGTGTCCCCGGGGCAAACTTGATTTATGCCAATTGTCTGAACACAATTACATCCCCCTTCAATTTTAGTAGTATCCTTATTTGGATAATTTATATGGTTGGCTTAACATGACTCCTAAAGACTCCTCGTATTCTTATCACTAAAATAAAGATATTTTATTAATAACTTTCAGTGACAAAATTCTCATCCTAAAAGTCACATTTCAAGTTCTTTGTACGTATTTCTGAACAGAGGAGGTACTCAATAAACTTTTTTAAATAAATATTTGTCAAATAGCAAGGATCCTGAGGGTTTACAACAAAGGGTTTAGCTCTTAAAATATCACCTTGATTAAATGAATCAGAGATATTACCAAATATCAAAAATTCACCTTTCATTCTGTTTTTCTTCACTTATATTTTGATCAGTATTTTTCTGAATGTCCCCTCATTATTAATTAAATTTTTATCACCTTCTCCCTCTTTTCCACAGTATTTAACTCTATTCCTATTCAGTTTTACTTTTTCTCATATTTTCCCACATTCCTGTTATCTCCAATGCACAGTGCCCTTTATCTTCCTTCATATATTTATTAAATTTCACCTCTAAGAATTCCTTTATAAATAATCCACAAAACAATTTGCCTACTACCTATGTGAGAGTGGGAAAATAAAGTTATTTTTTAAATTAAATGGTTGATAAGGAACAGGAATTTTTCTGGAGTTAAAGAAGGCAGATTTATCATCAAATTTTGAGTGATGGTTACATGGCCAAATTATAAAATTAACAGAAGATCTTTCCCCCCACCATCCAAATGAAGGGATGTTCCCACCTCCCCCAGATGATGATATTTATGATGGGATTGAAGAGGAAGATGTCGATGATGGGTAAGAGTAATCAGTGATCTACTTTCTTGAAATTTTTTTACATGTTGAAATTTAGTGTTGATTTCTGGTTAGGATAAAAAGCAAAAAAATGTGCTCCTTATTACAACCATCAATAATGATTTGAAAGTTTAATTAATAGCAGAAGTAAGTCAGAAAGTATAATTGCACCACACTCCAGGTGAAGTAGTAGATTATTTGGAAGAACCTCAACAACTTTGTCAAAGGAAGTAAAATGAAAAAGAATGATCTGTTAGAGATTTTTTTTTCCAAACTTTTCCCAATGACTTGTTTATCAATCAATAATCTCTGGAGAGTTTATCAGTTGCATGGCTATCTCCTGTATAATAATCATACTTATAGGCAATCCAAATAAAAGGAAACCATCTGCTATTTGTGGCAAAACCAGTATTGAGGGGGGAAGGGGTAAGAGCTGTCACTTAATTTTAAAGACAAAATAATGCAAAATTGATATTTAATAAAACTTAATTTTAACTTAGCTTGCTATTCTAAAGCCAAGAGAAATTGCACTAAATAAAAAAAGTAACTTGCCTACTACTTAACTAGTAGCGGCAGCATTCAAAGACCATGGCACCATCTTGTGGAATACAATGAGTCACTTGCTGCCTGAATGATCAATGCAGTATAATTATGAAAAACTGAACGTCTCCCTAACGTCTTCACATTCCGCTGATGATTCCATTCTGATCCGTGCCTGCATGCTCCTAAGCTCCACACTACAGGTTGAAGACAAGAGTAATTCGTGGTCCTGGGGGATTTTGAAGATGTTAAAGGGAAAAAATGACAGAAAGAAAAGTATACGAGAGAAACCTAAAGTCCCTGAGCCAGACAATAATGAAGGTTCATCGTAAGAGTCAACCAAACAAATTCAGTGCACAATAACTACACTAATGTGGATTTAATCAAATGCTACTAATATTTTATAACGAATAACCAAATTCCAGCAGGCTTAAGTCACTTCAGTGTTATTTTCCATTAGTCCTCTTAGCCTCTTTAACAGTATCATCCTTTACTCACGCATTTACAAAAGAGGAACAGAAAGTATTCAAAAATTGTCATATGCTTCAAAGATATATATTGCCTTCCCTATAAACACGCACAGATAACACACATGTATGCACACACACACACACCTTTACATACTCATAACACACTGCATTTCATAGAGCTTTTTTTTTAATTGCAGCATCATTCATACCTAAAAGGTCACTATTCCAATGCCACATTTTATTATGTAATATTTTGTAGTGACTCTCCTTCAAAATACACATTCTCTTTCAAAAATTAGTTTGCCAGAAATAAAGGACGCAATTGGAATGTCTCCTCTCTAAATACAGTATGTAAAGTCTTTGTAGCTCCATAGAGTCTCCATACTTCACTAAAGCCTTTATCAAATATTAGTTGCACATGGACTTCCTCATTTTAAACTTTTCTGAGAGACCTAAAACCAGCCCTTAGTCAACAAGACACTCGAAATTGTAAGTAAACATAACAAATCCTCTTTTTTTAAAAACAATTCTTCTCTTGATGCAGCATTTCAAATGCAGACCTTACTTAGAAACAAAGGCAGGATTATTTTTGCTGCTTCAATTGCACACCTCCTAATTTTAATTTTCAATCATTTGAGCTAATGACCTTTCACACCTTATTGTAACTGTGCACCATTCTTCTAGTGATGTGTGTTTGTGTGTGTGTTTAAAGTTCAGGAAGTAATAAAAGCAAAGGTCTTTTTCTGTTGCAACTAAATACCACAAAATCCTGATTTCAGATCACTTCTATTAATAAGCTCTCCCTGTCTGGTTTCACCGGATATTCCTCTCTTACTCACCATTCTCCTGTTAGGGAAAACAGGGTCATACGAAGAATCCTATGACCTTTGTTCATTTCAGCCCTCTATTTCTACTCCTTTAGGCAAATAAAATTTTCGACCTGAGCTATGCCGCAATGATTCTAAAACATTGAGCCCATTGAATTTACTTTGATGGGATAATATGCCCAAACTTCATAGAACAAATCTGAAAATATTGGTCAAATGGCTATGGGCAAAACCAACCATTGAATGCCTTGACTTTGGGCTTTTTGGGCCACCATTAGAGCTCAAAACAAAACAAAACAAAAACAAAAACTTGTGAAATTCCAAATTGATGGACAGAAACTGAGATTCAGTGGAGAAATGGAGATGAGAAAGGAATGACCACCAGCAGATTAATTAGCCTTCAGAAGCCTTCAGGTTGTTGCTTGTTCACACGTCTCCTAAATAAAAGGGCTCAATTCCTGTTTTTATATTGGTCTGATTATAATGTGTTCTCATTTCTTTCCAGTTTCCCTTCTCCTCCTAAACAATTGAGTAAGTAATAAAAACTAATTACATATTTTACATCTCATTTCTTGCAGATGGGGTAGTAGGAAAGCATTGGATATAGTCATGGTATCTAGAGGAAAGCCCTGACTCTGAAAATATTAACCTGTGTAACCTTGTCAAGCAACTTCTCCTGAGGGGGAGGAATGGGGGGCACAGTTTCTCAACAGTTAAATAGTGAGAAGAGGAAAATTTTTAATATTGGGGGTTTTTAAAGATTTTATGTATTCATTTGCCAGAGAGAGAGAGAGAGAGAGAGAGTACATGCAGGGGGAGCAGCACACAGAAGGACAAGTGGGCTCCGTGGTGAGCAAGGACCCTCCCCCAACGCAGAACTCCATCCCAGGACCCTGGGATCATGACCTTAGGGGAAAGCAGACGCTTAATGAACTGAGCCACCCAGTGTCCCTAATATTGATGGTTTTTAAACAGTTCACCCCATGGAGAAAGGAGTGAAAGGACAAAGGAACTATGGAGAAAAGAACAAGTGGGCAGGGATAGACACTGATATTTCTCATGTCTCCTCTACCCCAATTCAGTCAAGCCTGATATATTGGGCTTCTGCATAAGGATTTCTAAAATTGTATCAGATTGTATGACACCAAGGCCCTTCTAAATCTAAATTTCTTTGATTTTTTTAAATGTATAATTTATATTGTATTTGGAAATTTTTCCACTGTTAAATGTAAAACAGTTTCTTCTTCGTACCATTTTGATCAGCTTATTTTTTTTTTTATCCCTGCTGAGACAGACCTTTCAAAGATTCTTCTTAAATTGACTTTGAACAAAATAAAATGTCTCACAAGAATATTCAGGGGCATTCAAAAAGTTTGAATTTATAAATAAATTGAAAGAGAAAAATGAAACAGACAATCTATTCTTCCAGACTGTTTATCATTTTCAGTTATCAGTTTGAAAATACGTAAGGCACTAATTCAAATTGATTAATAACTGATGAAGAGTTTATATCTTAATCTATAATTTTCAAAAAGTATTCAAGAAATTTAGTTCCACAAGGGGTAGGTATAAAGTGAAACAAATGTGATCAGTTAAGTAAAAAAAAAAAAAAAAATGTGGTTGTTTGTTTTAATTTTCTTTTATTTTCAAGTGTCTTTTATGTACATATGTATGAAAGAGTAATTTTTCCCATTCTAGAAACCAATGATATGATATATTTTTTCTAATATTAATGATGGGTTCTTCACATAGCTATGAAATTAATTACATGAGTTGGGGGGAGAATGTACATGCACTGACTCACATGTATGTAATATAAATATACACATACATATGTACTCTCTATATATTTATACAGAGAGAGAAAGAGAGATTCTTAAAGGAAATTAAATCCTTGCCTCTAGCAGAGAGCATTTAAACTTTCTATGATAATCATTCCTTAAAACATTTGTACTCTCTTCAACTCATTTCAGCCTAATTTGTAGTGGAGCAACTTAACAGGTGCAGAGAGGAAGCAATTCTCCTGACTTTATTAACAAGAGGTCTAGATGGAAGAAAAGTGTCTACGGGTTGGGAAAGCCATTATACCGCTTAAAGGCATAGCCACTTTTCCACCAACACTGATTCTCAGTACCTGCTGGGACCAGACATGTCTTACTACTAGAAATATTCTTCTCATTTTAAGGTGGTACCATATCTAATATTACTGTAAGTTAAAAATTAATGAGAGACAGATCAGTGAATAAAAGAGAATGATAGATAGGTAGACAGACATAGACATAGAAAGGCACAGACATATAAATAAAATAATGTATATTACCAGAGCATCCCAAATCCCCTACGAATCAATCTCTACTGCCTATTGCCAATGGCCGGTAATGCTGATTTTTTTGTCAGCAATCTACTAATCCTGCCACTCATCCCATGTGTGGATCTTCAGATAACCTCAGTCACTAGTTTGGGAGATTTTTTCCTGATAATGTTAGTTACAATCATGACCACTGGCTTTTTTGAGGGAAATTTAGCAGAAGCATCCAGGCAGAGAAAACCTCTCCCCTTAAAGGAGCAGACAATGCTTCCGGAAGAAATGTACAGAGACCCAAAGAAAACTGATTTTGTTGTCCTTGAAACAATTTTTATATTAAAAATATCATCAGATGCTCATATCAAAATTCAAACTAAAAGTTTTCAACATTTGATATTTTGCCTTTTGTTAGATGTGGGAGATGAAGTTTACGATGACGTGGATGCGTCGGATTTCCCTGCTCCACCACCAGAGCTGATGTAAGTCAAATGTTCCCATTTTGAGGTAAAATCCAACTGCTAGTAGAACTTTTTTTTAACCGCAGCGTCGTATCTAAAAGCTCACAATCCAATGCCACATTTTATTATATAATATTTTATAGTGGCCACCCTTCAAAACACACATTCTCTTTTAAAAATCAGTTTGCCAGAATTAAAGGACACAATTTGGAAAGTCTTTTCCCTAAATACAGTACTTAAAGTCTTGGAAACTCAATAGAGTCTCCATACTTCACTAAGTCTTTATAAAATGTTAATTCCTCATAGAATTCCTCATT
The DNA here is from genome assembly GCF_002288905.1 of Enhydra lutris kenyoni. Taxonomy (NCBI): domain Eukaryota; kingdom Metazoa; phylum Chordata; class Mammalia; order Carnivora; family Mustelidae; genus Enhydra; species Enhydra lutris. The sequence goes on from NW_019154089.1 coordinate 47,991,398, forward strand.
TTAAACTCTTTTGTGAGACCTAAAACCAACACTCAGTAAACAAGACACTCAACATTGTAAGTACACGCAACAAATCCAAACAAGAAAATTCAAATAGAATAAACCCCCAAAGGTTTGTGCATATTATGTTCAATCCTGTTCAGTCTGTCGTCTCTCTGATCCGAGCTCTAAAGTTTCAGCTGGGCTTGTGGGTGGAAAGCCTTGATCCTGATCTCCCCCCTCCTCCACATTCTCCCCTCCTTTGCCAGTCTCCCTTCTCCTCCCCCTCTCTGGGGCGTTCAGTTCCTTGTCCTCTAATTATTCTCTGCCCGGTGACTCACTGATGTGATCATTCATTTATTCGTTCATATACTCATTCACTGGGAAAATATTTGAGAGACTGATCACAACTGACCTCACTGATTCATCTCCTCCCTTTATTTTTACCCTTTTGCCTAAAGCTTTTTTTGTCTTGAATTCACTTCTTAGTGTATATCTCAGCTTTCACCTACCTTCTTCAAATCCCTTCTGTCCTCCACAAGATTTTTTTCCTTTTATGAAAAAAAAAGATGATTTTTGTTTTGAAAGGACTTTATTATGTCTCTTTTTCACAAAAGCATCAGATTCTCAAAGTTTCTATTCAAATTAAAAAAAAAAAACGTTAAGAATGAATAGTGACATTCTTCAGCTCACCTAGGGTTTCGATTTAATTTCAGGCTAAAACTGTATGAAAACCTGTTAAGATCAGTTAGTACAAAAGGAGTACTTTTTGAAACCTCTTTTAAAATAGAAAATAACAGGGTAAGATGCTTCTTTTATATTCCAATAAGCATGTGAGATGAGCTGATCCATACGGTGTATGAAAGCAAGAATACTTCTGTAGCTTTCTCAGGAAAAAAGGTAAATAAAAAGACCTTGAGCTTGGTTAAAGGAAGAAAGTGACATAGATGAGAGATAATATGCAGTGTCTTCTGAGCAATACTACAAAAATGCATGCATGCTTATCTACTTAGTATTTACTTTTTACCAACACTGTTAAGTTAATTTTACTGAACAAGAGAAAATATCAAGATCAAAGAAACCGAAGGGGGAATATGCTATCATTTCTATGTGAAGACCGAGTTCTATAGACACAACAAACAAGAAAAATAAAAAGAGAATCATTCTGCTTTTTTCTGAAAGGAAAACCTAATCTTCAGTTAATATGTTAGGTTTGAAAATTCCTCACCATTGGGGAGTCACTTCTATCCCTGACATTTTTTAATGCATTTTTCTGTGTTTTCTATTACTGTAGAAATGTCACCCTATTACACACTGGATAATGTTATCTGGAAACCCAGTTACACACTGAATCTTTTCTTCCAGTTGAATAAACCCCAGCTGGTTAAACTTTATGTGATATGTACCGTTTTCTTTGCTGCTGCTTATTTTCAGAGCTTAAGACTATTTTATGTTCTCTAATGTAATATTCTATTTTTAACTAAAACTAAATTTCAATAAGTTATTTTCTAAGAGAGCTCTTGGGCCATTTTTAACATGCACATATATCCTGATAGTTCCAAAGCGCTAATTAGGGACAGCAAATCCACCCGTGCCCAGAGCACTGTGACACGAGAGGTACTGAGGAAGGCCGCGGAAACCAAGGCAGGACATTGTGCTAATTCATTTAACAGTAAATGAATTAATTCTAAGATTCAAGCCTTAGGAATCAAATATTTTGAATATATCAGTCACAAACAGAACTTTACTGTAGGTAATCTAGAGAAAAATCAACATCCGTGTTTAGAACTTTTCATATTCACAAAAATTCTGATTTTTAAAATTCTCTTCTTCAGAGTCATCCAGCCTTTCCCTATGAATCCACGTTCAATCCTAGCAAATGTTCCTCAACCTTGGTTGCAAATTAGTATTATCTGTGGAGCCTTAAAATATATATATGTCGGTATCTAGACCCCACTCAATCTAATTAATTAGAGTGTATTTAATTTAATTAGAATTTCTAGGAATTAGACAAAGTACTTTTTAAAAACTTCCCAGGTGATCTTATATATGGCCAGGCTGAGGAATTACTATCGTAGGCTTATTCTTATGACAATTGGCATTAGCCCAGTTCGTGTCTATGAGAGAAAGTGCTACCCTGGCTTCATTTTAAGTAGATGTGAAAACTGACATATAGATAAACTTCTCAAGCCATAAAAATCAATTTAAAAAAAAAAATGTTCTCTTTCGAAAATCCTTTTCTATGATATTGGCCAAGCCACTTAATTATCTAGGAAGGTTTGAAAACTGCAGAGAGGTTGACAACAGGTGGGTTGAATCATATGAAACCTCTGATATGTAACCTTGTTCACACTGTACCTGAGTAATTTTACATGCCTCAGCATAGTAAATAATCACTTATTCCATTTTAACTCATAATCTGTATTCTTTTGAAGAATCTCTTCTGTGTTACAAAATATCATCACTTATTACAGGGAATGTACTAGATTTCTAAGAAAAGACATTAATTAAAAACAAAATTTAACAAAATTGTAATTTTAGGGATGAAGTCTCAATTGTATGCTATTCTCTTTAAACTAAACTAAATGCTGTTTTATGTGTGTTCTGTCATCTCAGTCAAGGAACCAAGGCTAAGGCAGAAGAAAAAGACCCCAAGAAGTTAAAAAAGCAGGAAAAAGAAGAGAAAGACTTCAGGAAAAAATTTAAAGTATGTCATATTTAAATATCAGACAAAGTTCAAAGTGCTAATGAAAAAAAAAACGATTTTTAAGTACCAAAATGCACATATTAAAAGTGTAATTATCTGTATCGGTTATCCATCCTAACTCCTTTATTTTCTATATAATTTTCTTTACATTTGAATTTATTCCTTTAACAAATTAAGCAAGCTCTCTTGCATGCACAATATATATACTGCAATAATCATTTAAACTTAGCTGTTCTTTGAACTTTAATAGTAAGATAATCTAAAAATAGAATGGATTTTAAAATATATATGTATATATGTACCAATACATATACATACACTGAAAAATTATTCAGCTATGGAAAAGAAGAAAATCTTGCCACTTGTGACAACATGAGTGGTCCCTGAGGGCATTATGCTAAGTGAAGTAAGTCAAATTGAGGAAGACGAATATTCTATAATATCACCTATATGTGGAATCTTAAAAAGCCAAGCTCACAGAAGCAAAGTAAAATGAGAGTTACCAGAGGCTGGGGTGGGGGACATGGAGATGTTGGTCAAAGGTACAAACTTTCAGTTATAAGATGAATAAGCTTTAGGGGTCTAATGTACAGCATGGTCATTATGGATAGCAATACTCTAATTAATATATACTTGAAAATCGTAAAGAGAGTAAATCTTAAATGTTCTCACCACAAAAAAGAAGTGGAAATTATGTGAGGTGTTGGAGGTGTTAGCTAAAGATTTGATGGTAATCATTTTGTAATATGTGGGTATATCAAATCAACACATGGCCACCTTAAATTTTAAAAACATTTTTAATTTTTAAAATTGTGATTGTATTAGGTTGGTGAGATTATGAGTGGTTTTGCCCTCAAAAATTTTTCTTTAATATTTTTACATTTTTTCTTAAAACAAGGAAGTATTCATGGAGCAAAGGCTTTCTTAGTAAATCTGTCACTAAGGGAATTCGTTTAATAGTACACATCAATCAATCATATAAATGTTTTTCTTTATTTTTCCAGTATGATGGTGAAATTAGAGTCCTGTATTCGACCAAAGTTGCACCTTCCTTTACTTCCAAAAGGTGGGGCACCAGAGACCTGCAGGTGAAGCCTGGTGAATCTCTTGAAGTTATACAAAACACTGATGATACAAAAGTTCTCTGCAGAAATGAAGAAGGAAAATGTAAGTCACTGCTTCCTTTTCGTCATCGAACATGTTTCCCCGATCACCCCTGTTTTATTAACCTTGTTTTGTCTATGCTTTATGAATTGTGGCATACATTAAGAAACTAGAGATCGTGCTTCGTGGAAATCAATGTTATTTTATTTGAATCCCTTTTCATCTCCCACCTGCTGTATTTGGCACTGTGGTGCCAAGTTCATGCCAAATTTGTACTTCTCAAAATGCCAATCCACAGACCACCAGCATCAGAAAACCCTTTGTGTATTAAAATCACAGTTGCCTGAACCCGCCCTGAGCATGCTGAGTCATGAGTTCTGGGGAGCCAGACAGAATCTGTGACCCTCACTTCTTCTCTGGCTTATTCTCGGGTACACCAGAGGGAGAAGCAGTGTGCTGAAGGAGTGAGTGGCTCTTGTTCGGGTCTGGTTTTGAGATTATATAGCACACGGCACATCTAGAATTTCCAGTCTTCCTACCTTGCAGACTGACTTGTTTTCAGTTCGTACTTGATTACGCTTCATACACCGTAGTCTTCCTAATGAGTATAAGAGAGTCTCCTGTCTTCTTTGACTTTGTGGGCTATTGAAACAGACAGAGGGACATCTTTTTCCCTTTTGAAAAGGAAGGTTATTTCACTTAAAGACCAGGGAAGGGTGATTCAAAATTATGCTTCCTCTATTTATTTTTTAATTTAATTTAATTCCAATTTAATTCCAGTGTTGTTAATGTGCAGTGTTATATTAGTTCCAGGTGTAAAATATAGGGAGTCACCGCTCACTACACCCCCACACACCCCGGGACTCACCCCAAGTGCATGCCTTCGTACCACATCATATTCCACGGGTTTACAAGAGAGTCCCTGTCTCTTTGACTTTATCAGCTATTAAAACCCACAGATGGAAATGTTCTTGTCAGGTTTTAAAAGGAAGCTTATTTTACTTAAAGTCCAAGGAACAGCCATTCAAAATTACGTGTCCTTTATTTAAAAGCAAAGACTCGGTGTGGCTGCCCCCCTATCAGCTTGGTTAGTCTGTGTGGAAAACATGAACTCTGAGTCGAATTTTAATGACAGGAAGGTGACTCAGGGACAGGAACTGAAATGGGAGTTTTAAGAATAAAACCGGTGACTCAAGGTTGGGGAAATGGATCTAAAGTTATCATGGAGGAGGTGTGGTTGGCTTTTAAAAGGAGAAAATGAAATGTGGGTACAAAGGATAAAAGACACGAGTGGTGTAGTATTAAGGCTCAAAGGTCACAGTAGCTAATGTATAAACAGTGCTCCAGCAGACAAAGAAAGCCCCCGTCCAGACTAGCATATGTGAGGATGTACCCCAAGGAATAGCTTTACATGCAGAAAAACTCCATGCATTAAAAGGTCATCAAAAATATTAAAAAGTTTAAAAATTCAAAAAGTTTTAAATAGGTTATGATTAATATACCAGATTGAATATTTGCACAAGGACTATGATAATAATGTGAGGAAGTTCTCATGGCACGATAGTAAGAGAAATAAGAAGCCTGCTTCATGTGGGATAGGATTTATAGCCCTGGTAAAAAAAATTATACAAATAAAAGAAACTAAGGGACACTGCTGATAGTGGCTGATTGAGGTGATGAGCCTAAATGAATCTGTTTTCTTTCCTCTGGTTTCCAAATTATATCACATTTCTGACAAGAGAGAATTGTCCAAGGACTTGCCCTGTGGCCCTTTCTCTGGGGCACAAGCTTCAGACCGATCTTGCCATGCTGTCCTGAGAGTCTTATCTTTTGCAACCAATCCCGTGTAAAGTCATGCCTCACAACTCCAACGTGCACACTCATCGCTTGGGGATCTTGTCCAAAGTGCCGATTCTCATTCAGCGGGTCTGAGGTGAGGTATAACATTCTGCATTTTCCCAAGCTGCCAGGGAATGGATACTGCTGGCGCAATGAACATACTCTTGCGTAACAAGGGTACAAATGGCTTCACCAACAACCTGTATGGATATAGATGAGCAGGAAGAAGCAGCTCCAGAAACGGAACTGTGAAGGAGACTTATCTTTCTAGAAGCCAGAGAATCTTAAGCATGAGACAAACAGGAACTACTCAGGGATGATTCCGTAATGTGCTATCATTTCCTACTTGGACATCAGTAATTCTGAATACTGTTATGAATACTGGAGGGCTCCTGCCCTCTTAGAATTTATCATCTGTTAACTGAGAAGGGCAAACGTGTATAATGCTGATAGGTCACAAGCAAAGGCTCCACGTAACTTCTATCATTTTTTTGTGGTGCAACACCAATGCACTTTACAATTCCTAAGCTCACAGATAACTAATTCAAGTCATAGGTGGTTTGGGGACCATCTCAAACAGAATGGAAACCTGATGATTCTATCAGCAGTGCTTGTGTAACTGTTGTTTTTTATTTAAAGACTGTCTTTGGACTGGGCTTTGTCTTAGCTTCTGCATTTAGGGAGTGATTCTGGGAATCTTATGAGCAAGTAGAAAAGGAGACAGGAAAGGAAAGGCAGTCAACAAAGCCTTGTTATCGAAAAAGTTGCCACTTAGGTAATTGCAGCTTATACCAGCTGAGAACTCAGAGTGGCAGTGTTATCACATCCAATGAGAAACAAATTGGGGTATTGTTACACCAACTCCTGTCCATGAGGAGTTGAAGCCTACTCCCTACTTCGGGATACTGAGCAAGGTGATGAAGAGCTCTGGAAGCCAGAGAAAATTGATCAGTTAAAAAAAAAAAATTGTAGGAGCGCCTGGGTGGCTCAGTGGGTTAAAGCCTCTGCCTTCCGCTCAGGTCATGATCCCAGGGTCCTGGGATCGAGGCCCCATGTCGGGCTCTCTGCTCGACGGGGAGCCTGCTTCCCTTCCTCTCTCTGCCTACTTGTGTTCTCTGTCTGTCAGATAAATAAAAATCTTAAAAAAAAAAAAAAATTGCAAGTGTTGTCCTTTGGAAGTTGGGTGCCAAAAGGCACTGACATGTATGGGAAGACCACCTAGAGCATCTGCTGTTGCCTTTCATGTTGAGCTTTTATTTCACTTTTATTTTGCCAAATATCCTGCTTTTCTTAATTTTTCTAAACCTCCTGCTTATTCCTTTCTTGAACTGGACCCTTGGCATTTTTGATTTCCCTAATCTCTGATCCATTACTCAGGTGACTTCGATAGGATTTGGGAGGATTGTTATGTGGATTTAACCCTCTCGAATCTAGATTTTTGCAATAGCCCTTCAAATGATATGTCTACCTTATCCTTGTTCTCAGCCAATCCACCTGCCACACTGTTACTCAACTATTATTTTTTAAAAACACAAATATTATCTCTAGGCTATGATATAAAACCCTATAGATTTAGCCTCAAACCCATCAACTATCCTATCGGCAACCACCACTCCAAAATATATACTACTGACTTGTCATTCCCTGAGTAAGTTATGCTATTTCATCCTTCTATGCTGTTTTACTCTACTTCTAATGCCCATAATTGTCTAGTAAAAAACAATCCAGTTGTCATCTAAAATTAGAAACACAACCACTCCGTACTCCCCAGTCACCCATCACAATTTATCTCTCTGGCCACACCATGCTACTGCTTTTGTCCTTCTAATTGTCCTTCTAATTGTCCTTCCTGTTTTATCAATCTGTTATTCGTATTAGACCCTGAGCTGGAGAGTAAATTCACTGAAATGTTCTCAACATTGTACTGCCAGTCCTCCTGTGGTACCTGGCACCTTGTTCAGGGCTTACTGAATTGAATATAACAATTTGGAGATTGCAGTTGGAGAACCAGATGAAAGTCTGACATATAGACACGCATAAGAAGTCTGCAGAGGAGTTTAACTTGTTAGGAAACAGAAGTTCTCTGTCTTGGTCTTAGTGATGTGGTTTGCTTGTTGTGTATCATGTAGGAGCCTTTAAATCTTTTGGTTCCTTATTTCTACATCTGTCTAGCTGTAAAGGCATTTGCAATCCAACACCATCATAACCTTAACATCTTCCTTACTTTCCATTCATTAATCCATCAAAGAAAAGAAAGCATAGTTTATAAACTTAATTTGGAATGGTAGAAATTAGAGGAGAAAGTATTAATAACAATCTCTTCCCATTATGGAGTTGAGTACAAGCCACCCTTACAAGCATTATCACATTTGATCAATTATCCCACTGGCTTGTGGAAACACATATCAAAGAGGCATTGAAATCTTAAGTATGTATTTCTGGCACATTCCCAAATGTTTAGAATTTCTCTTTAATATTTGAGCGTATTCCACAACTCGGTGTCTCACAAGCTATATGTTTCCCCACCTCCTATAGGAAAATTTCTACAAAAAGTGTGGAAGGAGACATGAACTGAATTATTTATGGTTAAAATGTTCTCCATTTTCTTTGGGCATCAAGGAAAGGGAATTTCAAATATAGTTTGGATTTTCTCAAATCCAATTAATCATTTCTTTGCTTAAATAATTCTGTTTTCAATTTTAAAAGAGCAGATGCTCACTGAAGAAAATTTTCTAAATTCAGAAACTTAAAAGTCCCTGGATTTGAAGCCCTAAAAATCAGGAGAAAGGGACAGAGAGAAAGAAGACAAGGAGAGAGAACATTTTTATAACACTAGGCTAATAATTTATATTTAGTTTCATACACCGTGTTTTATTTTTTTCTTTCTGTAATATTATGAGCATGTCCCTTTGATGTCGGGCATTGTTCCACTTGATTGGGTAAGTCTGTGCAACATGATATTATTGTTTTTAACTGCATGAGGCCAAATTGAGTAAACTGAACTTCATTTCTGGACTTAGCTCACAACAAATGAAATAATAAAGAAATAACAAAAGTTGTCATTTTTATTAAGAAATTTGAAAATATTACAACAAAGATATTTTCAACTTTTCCAAAGATGATTTTGTGTTTCCTTCATAATTTTGTATTAATGACACCCTTCTTAAAGGTCAGTCAGTACTGAGAACTGGCACACATGAGGGGTGGGTGTTACTTTCTTAATTAGCTCTATCCCACCACATATTTAAAAACACTTGTTTCAAGCTACTTTGTTCTGCTGTATGAATATGAAGTTTCCAAATAATCATTTCATATTAGGTGTGAGAATCCCTTGTGAGTCAGCACCCACAGTAAACATGGTGCCCATTCTACGTAGCATGGAGCCACGATGACTTTTTTGCTTATTTCATTGTATTTTTCATTAATACTCCTTATGATGGATGTACATGGAACACTGAAGCAAAGAGATCATTTTTCTACTGCAAAAAAATGTTATTTCTAGGAACTATAAGGGAGAGATCATATAAAATATAAAAATTCATAGTGGGTCACTTTTTTCAACACTGTCATGAATCAATCATGCTTTTAATCGAATGAAGTTTTAGAGATTTTTAAATGTACTAGACAGCGAAACCCATGCTGTATTAAAAGTCATTAATCCTGGGGCACGTGGGTAGCTCAGTGGGTTAAGCCTCTGCCTTTGGCTCAGGTCATAATCTCAGGGTCCTGGGATGGAGCCCCATTTCAGGCTCTCTGCTCAGCATGGAGCCTGCTTCCCCTCTCTCTTTGCCTACCTCTCTGCCTATCTGTGATCTCTCTCTGTGTCAAATATAAATCTTTTTTTAAAAAGTCATTAATCCTGTAAAAATGCTATATAATAATAATTTTATAGCTAATGAGTCCCAAATTATCTAATCATTTCAGGAAATTAAAATAAAGCAGTACAGTACCATCCCACACTGCATCTCCTTGATACATTTTTCTTAAACAATGTTCATAATCATTCATATTTATGTAGCTCACACACAGAAGCAACAGCCACAGCAGAGCATTCAATGAAAAGAAAAGCCATTCCTTAGAGCTCTGGAACAACCAAGACATAGGAGGAAATGTAATAGGGGTTTGAGAACCTAAAATATATTTTTTATAATTAATTTTGTGAAGACAGGCTGTTAAGCTGTTTATCATAGTTATTAACTTCAGTCATGTAAAGGACTATTTAAAAAAGTAAAGGACTCTTTAAAAAAGAACAAAACAGGAATATATTTGATACTGTAGTAAGTGCAATCTCTGGCAATAGCTTTAATTTTGTATATATTTCTCTAATTTTGTATCTTCTAATATTAGTTCAGAGACATTCCAAAGCCCGAACAGCTCACAGAGATTTCCTTCACTGTCAAAAGCTTCAGCTCCTCCATGTCATTACTTTTAAATTATTAACTTAAACATGAATATCTCATGGGAACACTTATTATTGTATTCTTTTATTTTCCAATTTGTTTTAAGAAAAAAAATTATAGAAAAAAAAAGTAACAAAAGCAGAGCCACCATTTTTAACTAATGGAAACAAAAAGTTTGGACTATTACTGTCTATAGAAAAATGTTCACATTTTATTTTAGCTCCAAACACCAGGGCGGGTAAAGATGGATTTCAGTTATTGGGACCATGACATGAAATTCACAGTTTGTTCTGAAAACTTGTTATCTGCATAGATTTTTCTCTTTTGAGAGACACACATAGAATTGAATTTTTTAGAGACGAGCTTATCCCCCTTTAAAAATTATGTTAAATTATGATATATACCCTAAGTTTTTTAGAAGTCTGTTAACATGAAATGTTAAAAGAACTGTAATGTCAAAGGCAACCAAGGATATTAACTTTAGATGTTCTTACACTAATAGTTTTTGCTACTTTTGCTTTAACTGAAATAAAAAAGGAAGGTATAACAAGGTCTAACTTCTCAGAATCTGAGAAAAATATTACATTTTTGTGCTTTTATCATTTTGACACATGCTTCATTATTTCCATACTACAGGAATTCGGCGATAACTTTCAGTTTCCTTTTCCAAATAGGATTCTAATAAAATTTTCATTAAAAAGGGGTGAATTTCTTGATAAAATATTTCAGTGGAGGGTTTTTTTTTCCACTCTGGAATATTTCAAGGGAAAGTTCATTTTCTTAAGTTTCAATCTAGAGTTTCATTTGTATGATCCCACTTTTTTAAAAAAATGTTTTTGCATGTTAAATCAATGGCAGTATGGCATCATTATGTTTATGTTAATATCACCTGTATTACTCTTTGCTATGTTTATAATTTTTTACACATTTACCCTAATAAAAATTAGATCTAAAGTGGACCAAGCCCAATAGATTGGCTCTGAAAGAATTTAGAGGCTGTATTGACAAGGCAATGAAAGCTACTAATCGCAAGCATATAGTAGAGTTTAGGTGCTAACACAAAACTAATAATTCCAAAGACTAGTAATATTAATTAAATGTCAACAGAAATTTTATAAAAAAAAAAAAAAAAACAGTCTGGGTGCGCCTGGGTGGCTCAGTGGGTTAAGCCTCTGCCTTAGGCTCAGGTCATGATCTCAGGGTCCTGGGATCAAGCCCCGCATCGGGCTCTCTGCTCAGTGGGGAGCCTGCTTCCCCCTCTCTCTCTGCCTACTTGTGATCTCTCTTTCTCTGTCAAATAAATAAATAAAATCTTTAAAAAAAAAAAAGTCTGTATCTTTTCTTAGGATTGTGTTGCATAATAGGGGCAAAGATAAGGTGCTTTAAAAAAAACTTTGCTTTTTTTGCATAAAGTATGGTCTACTTCCTATTTAACAGGGGAATCACTAGAATGCCTGCTGTGTGTTCTTCTAATAATGATTTGTATCATGAAAGATGAAATGCATGTGTTGACACTCTGTCAAATGACAAAAGCAGTATGGAAGACCTTCCACGTTGAACTTGAGAACTATTTTGAGACCATTTAGAATGCATATTCCCCCAAGTAATTGCAAGATTGCTGATCTGCAAGGGGAGTTGAACAATTTCGACTCTATTCAATATAATAACATTTTAAAACTTAAGGCTTTGATCTGATGGTATTTGAAATACCTACATACAAACTATTTTTCTATTTAGAGAAACTATAAATTCTCCCTAGGACAGGGTCACATGGGTAACACCATGAAGAAATAGAGTAGAATTTGGAAAAGGCCTGTGCTACTACAGGCAGTAGCTTGGAGAAGAAGATAAATTGTTTATCTTTAAGGAGAAAGCTCGTAAATGGAGGAAAAGAGACTTGTAGGAGAGAGAAAAAAAATTAGAAAAGGAGAAGAAAGGAAGGGGAGAAAAGTGGACATGAATAAGAAAAATAGGTCGTATTTGGAAATAGAATTATTCAGTATACTATGTCACATTATATCAAAGCACATTACATTAGATATTCAATTCTATTTCACTTTCTTAAAAGAAACAGTAAAGATTATTCAAATCTGTACTATTAATAAAATTTACTTTCTTTTTTTTTTTCATAGATGGTTATGTCCTTCGGAGTTACTTGGTGGACAAGTAAGTTCATTTTCTTCTACTACTAATAAAGAGTATTATGTAGTTCTTTAAGAAAGATTCCCAATATCATCTAAATAATATAATCTACTAAACTGTCATAAATAAATTTTAAAACAATATTCTATACTAATATCAGTATGGTACTACCCATCATAAAGTTAAGGTTTTCATAAAGTGTCACTCTTTTAAATACACAAGAACTCTTCTCATTCGTAAGTATACAGTTCATAGTCATAAACATTCATTTGAGACAGACATAGCAAACATTGGAGACAGGGGAAAACCACTAACACTTTCAATAAAATTTTGCCTTTCACTTACTGATAAATACGGTTGGTTGAATTGAATAAATCAGGGACCAATTAATGTCTACACAGTAGGTGCTAATGTCACTTGTTAGTAATTTGACCCCAACTGAGAGCTTTTCTTTATTAGGCATAGTAGAGTATTAAGTTGCCTTTTTGGTAGCATGCCAGAATAAAGATTGTCATCAATGATTCTCCTATTCTTATGAATAAGACGTTGTCACAGTCTGGTACTAGTGTTCTATGAGAGTTCCCCTCAAACGTTATAAGATTCTGTTCCAAGTATATCAGTGCAAGAAGTGAACTCCATTATCAGGTGCATATGCCAACATAAAGACTTACAGAATTCTGCATAATAAAAAAATCAAGGAAGATTCACAAACTGTATCCATGAACAACCTGACGCCCATCAGAAAGAGACAAATCAATGCTAATGCTTTGTCAGGAAACTAGTAAAGAGTGAAAAGAAAAATAATTAGAATACATTTCTTTTTCTCAGAGCATTAATCACAATGGTAGGCAAGCACTTCTCTATTTTATGAAAGATACTAATTTCAAGGAACGACTATGTGGCAAGTAATCTTCATCAGTGATTATTAGAGGATGATGAAGAGAGAAGTTAGTGAGTATAGTCTAAGTAGTTATTGGTTCACCATCTCTTGAAGTGATTACTTAACAAGTGTTTATTGAATAGATGATAGGAAAATCTGTCCTCTTTGCATTCCTATCAGATTTCCATTAGCTAAGGATTCCCTTAATCTCAGAGAAAGGATCCAAACAGAAGACAAAGGAAACCTACAGCATCTGCCATAGTTGGCAGCAACTTGGAGGGCTTGCTGCTGTTTCCATGATAAAAGCAAAGATAGTACAGGGACCAAAAGTGAGTCTGGTCAAGGTGACAGTCACCTTACATTTCTGAACTTTGAAACTGTGTTCTACATTTCAAGGCTATATTCACATTTATAATACTTCCTATTTTAATTACTTGTATATCATTCTCTCTTCCATTAGATTATAAGCTTCTTGAAATCAAAGCTTGCATTTTACCCATGTTTATATCTCCTCATACATAGGAAGGACTTATTAAGTGTATAGAACAGAATATTTTACAAAGATTCGGGACCAAGTACAACCAAAATGTGTAAAAGTAGCCAGAACTATTATTATGCATCAGCCTATAACCATAAATATTTTTAGAATTATATAACATAAGAATCACCATACTAACCATATCTTGGCTATTCATTTTTGAAACTAATATTTATGTATTTGATAATTAATATTTATAAATTATTAGAAATGCAAAAATGATGCACTCATTTCCTAGGTCAAAATTATTCTATTTCTTTTTTTTTTAATATTATTCTATTTCATTTGATATTTGAAGTTCAAGTGAAAGTATAAATCTGATATTAACAAATACAAAGAATCCATTAGGGGAGCCCCTGGCTGGCTCAGTTGGGGGAGCGTGTGGCTCTTGATCTCTGGGTCCTGAGTTCAAGCCCCATGTGGGCTGTAGAGATTACTTAAAAAAAAAAAAAAAAAGACTCCATTAGGACCCCAAGTGGAGTATTGTGCCATGATTTTTTAGTTTGTTCAGTTCAATAAGCACTTCTTATAATGCACAGCTCTGTGTTTGGCTCACGGTTGGATCTAAAAATGAATAAAGCATGGTATGTGATCTTAAGGCATGTTTCCCCTATCCCATATGTCTATGATATGAAATAAGTTGTGGGTTTTTTGGTTATTTTTAGGATAGAACAGAGAATTAAGTTAAATGAATGAAAGATGATGTAGATGAATACAAAATTTCTTCCCACTTAAAAATTCACATTTAACTTCTCACCTTTAAATGTTTAATTGTGCCATATAAAATCATATTACTAACTTTTTAATCTAGAGATTGCCTTAATGTTAAGAACATATTTTCTTTAAAAAATTTTTTTTCTGGGGCACCTGGGTGGCTCAGTGGGTTAAAGCCTCTGCCTTCGGCTCAGGTCATGATCTCAAGGTCCTGGGATCGAGCCCCGCATGGGGCTCTCTGCTCAGTGGAGAGCCTGCTTCCTCCTCTCTCTCTCTCTCTCTCTGCCTGCCTCTCTGCCTACATGTGATCTCTGTCTGTCAAATAAATAAATAAAATCTTTAAAAAAAAATTTTTTTTTCTACATTTACAGTGATGGAGAGATCTACGATGACATTGCTGATGGTAAGTCCCATATGGCACCCACCACTGAGAACAATAACAGTGAATTTACTTTTCTTACAAATACTAAAAATAGCTTGCTGGATTAATTAGAGCTTTTCAATCTGATCAGAATTTGAATCACTTGAAAATGTTAGGAAAGATAAATGCTCTGGTATAATTTAAGAAATTATTTTTGCACACGACTGGAAATCAAGGAAGAATCTTATTTATTTTCTTTGAAAACAAAAGTACAAAATAATGTGAACTTTTCATTATACCATTAATCTTAATACAAATAACTTTCATCCTCAAAAATATGTATACTTGACCAATTAGTACGTCAAGTATACATATTTTAATTTGTAACCTATAATACTCACTAGTATTCTTTTAACATCACATATTTATAAATTACAATCTAAAAAATTAATCTCAACTGAAGTGACGCATAGAGTTATTCATGTGGCTTTTTAGTTTCCTTTTAAACTTACAATTCTTACTGATATTTGACAACTTCAATCTCATTTAGAAAACTACCAAAAAATACATTTAATTAAGTGCCAGATAAAATAATTCTGAGTCTCATTTTGATAAAAAAGATAAATCTGTCCAGGGCACCTGGGTAGCTCATTTGGTTAAGAGACTGCCTTGGGCTTAGGTCATGATCCTGGAATCCTAGGATCCAGTCCTACATGGGGCTCCCTGCTTGGGGGCAGGGGTTGAGGGGGAGTCTACTTTTCCCTCTGACCCTGCCCCATCTCCTGTTCTCTCTCTCTCCCTCTCTCAAATAAATAAATAAAATCTTAAAAAAAAAAAAAAAGAATAAATCTGTCCAGAACTTTGTTAGAATTATATACTGAACAATGTAAATTAAATCCATATATGGTCTTCCATGTAACTACTTTTCACAAAGTGAGCCAATTCTACATTTTTCTACATTTTTTTTTTTTAACCCTAAACTGGGTGAGCGTGAATTACCCACATTTCTAGCCTTGGAAAGCTTAGAAGCTATGTGTTTTGTATAACTCTATTGAAATTTGTATTTTTTTTCAGGTTGCATCTATGACAATGACTAGGTCTCAGCCTTGTTCATTCTGCTATGTTCATTTGATGCCAAAATGAAGTCTGAATTTTAATTGACGTGGGATTGGATATCATAGAAAATGGATGCATGCAGCTACCTATTACCATTCGCTATAAAATTCTGATTATGAAGTTCTAAAACTGTGGACTTAGAAAATGATCTTAACATCTTGGGAGATTGCATCAGTGAGCTGTAAGAATTATGAAATATTCCATTTCCGGTTCAGCTACAGTTATGAAGGAGCTTCTTGTAGACCATCAGGAGACAGCCTCCCCTCTCTAAAAAGAAAGAAAAAATTGAGAAGAAATGACTGTGTTGTCTAAAGAAATATGAGGAGGAAGAATAAAGAAATATAAGGAAGAAAATATTAAAACATTCCACAAGATAGAAAACTATCGTTTGAACCTCTAATTGTGATTGTCTCTTATAGTCTTTATTCAAATCCTCTATCTTTAAAGGGGCACAACTCTGTCCTCTCTTGCTGGTGGGATCAATGTTCTAAAAATTACAGTGGCAGCAGAGTTTGTGTATAAATATTGTCCCTGTTTGTTAATTGTGAATATATGTTAATTATTTGATGAGAATGTATGCATTTAGTTCACACACTTCAGATTAAAACTGTAGAAGGGTCAAAAATCGGTTTTCTTTTTGTAGACTCACCCACTAACAGTCTAATTATGTGCTCTGTTTAAAGTACTGTTGGAACTAGAGTAGATAGGAATGAGGACTACCCTAAAATTATGAAGAATGGAAGATGGAGTTTGAAATTAATTAGGCTTTAATGACACCTCTTCACTATGAAGACTCTTTTGAAAGTTTTTGCTCTTCAATTACTTCTGTGGAATTTTTTTTAAACCACTTTACTGGAAAGTTGGCCTAGTGTTTGGACTAGAATGTTTCCTACTCATACATACTCTTTCCCAAAGCACCTCCAAACAAAATGTGAAGCATTTGGATTCCAAATGCTAAGAACACTAAACAACATGCTACAAAATGCAAGACTCCTAACACCCAAGAAAATAGCATGTTAGGTAATTTTTTCTCAACTTCCAAAATAGGCAAATCCTAAAGCTGGCTCTACTACCAATGAACCATGATGTGATATATTTGGTGAACTAGTTTTGTCTGCAAATTACAGGATTAGACGAAATCAGTTTTTCCCAACAATTTTATGACCAGTTACCTCAAACTTTTATAATCCTCCCCAACCCAAATCCTATATTTCAGAAGCCTTTGTGTATTTTTAAAACTCACTGATTAAATAATGATTAATGCATTTTCTGTATTTTAATATTTCAAAGTCTCATTGGAGCTTCTGAAGAGTGGCCCCACTGAATTGAAATCATTTCAAATCATGTAACCTCAGCCTTCATATGGGTAATTTCCATATGGGATGTTAAAATTTGAAAATAGATCAGAAAGAAAGACAAACAGAAAGACAGGGCAGAAGGAAGGAAAGGAAGGAAGGAAGGAAAGAAGGAAGGAAGAAAGGAAGGAAGGAAGGAAAGAAGGAAGGGAGAGAAAGAAGGAGAAAGAAGAAAGAAAGAAAGAAAGAAAGCCATCAGCCTTTATTGTTCAATTTATAGAGTCAGGAAGTCTGAGGCTCCACATTAGAAACCAATGATGTCCAAGTCCCCCTCCAATTATGAAATACTTTGATGTCTACTTTTTGATACGATAAACCAGTATATGCTCATATGATGAAATTATTTTAATAGATCAATTACATGGTTCAAAAGTGTTTTTGTTTTTGTTACATTTGGTAGCAAATATACATAATACACTGACAGTATATCTCCAGTTATTTTTTTTCTCATTGAAAATAACATAAATTCAATACAATATCAGTTTTTAAAATTCCAAATTAAACCAAGAGACTATTTTAGACTTTTGGGTTATACACCAAGAAACAGACACATACAATGCCTACAAAAGATTTATATAATAGATAATAATCTTAGTATAAAAGGCATATTTGACATTTTAATTTTAATATATTAAGTATTATTTCTGCTGTAGTTTAATGTATAGAATTTTGTCATGTGAGAAGAGCTACAAATAAATAATACCTTTAGCAGATAACTTTGCTGCCTACTTCATCAAGGAATTGAGGTCCTCAACCTTTCTCTTCTGTAATTTGATCCCACATCTGCAGGCTTTCTTTAAGCCCAATCATTCCTGTTTTTGCTTCAGCTTCAGAAGATGGAGTATACCTCCTGTTTAAGAATAAACCTTCCAGTAGTGTGCCTGATGCTTTTCTTCCTATTTTGAATGAAATTGAAAAAAAAAACCAAAAACACAAGTTCCTTCAACTTCCAACAATGTTCAACCTCAACCCATGTTCAGACATTATCCCAGGGAATAAGATATCACTCCTCAAAGCCATAAACTTTATCCAGTTTCTTCTTTCCTTCTCTGAAGTCTTCTTCCTTCACAATTAACTAATTCTCTCTCACACACAAAGACCCTGCCCAACTTTTCCTCCTTTCTCTTCCTCTCTTCCTCTTCTTTAACTTCTTCCATTGTGCAGATTTCCTCCTCTGGACTTACAAAGGTACTGAAGTTCTTCTCATTCAAAAAACAAGAGAAAACCTTGCCTTGAATCCAAACATCTCTACATCAACTACAACCAACTTCTATCTTCTATCTTCATTTTCTCATCCCATTGTCTGAAAACGGTAGGGTGCATTCAACAACAACCAGGAGAATACTAGCCTCACAGACCCCCAACTATGAGAGGTTTGACTCACCAAAGGTCCTGCCTTCTACACTCTGAAACCCATTTCCACAGCTGTGCCAACACCAGGCTTCCCACAGACTGCTCCCAGCCAATGACCAAGCATGGCAGTCCTGTTCTTGAAAGGTACAGAAGCCCTCAGGTGGCAGCCTGTGGTTTGAAATCTCTGCGACTACCTAGTGGAAACTTCCTTACCCTGCATAGTGCTCTGAGACGCTTCTTCCCAACATTCCTCCCTCCCCTCTTCATTAGGGTCAGACTCCCATTGCTCTCTGACGGCTCCTCCGACTTTCCCTGGCTCCCTCCCCATTTCCTCTCACACATACGTTTTTCCACTTTTTTGCAACATCAGCCACTTATGATGGGAAATAGATGAAGCACAGACCACACTATAGCTCTCCAACTTGCCAATAACGAGGGGCATTTTCGTGGGGGTGAGTGATGGACAAACCTCAGTTATTGTCTAGGACAGCCAGATTGCATTTATGTTAGAAGCGCCAAATGCCCCCGAAAGGTCTAACAGGAATAGGATCATAAAAAACTAAGGCTGCTACACACGAACTCCTCGGCATCTGATGGGATGCAAATACCACGGCCTGGAATAGAAATTTAAAGTCAAATCATGGTTGGGGATTTGCCCAGCTGAGAATAATATTCAATAGCTAATACAAGGCTATTTGTGGACAGGTTCTTAGTAGCAAAGAAGACGGAAATACCTCCTGTCGCCACCTTATCTGTTCTTAGAAACAGATGTTTGAAATGATGTAATATTTTTCAAAAACTTCAGTTTAGTTGATGAAGAATTATATTCAGGCATGTAAACTATCTCTTCCCTTTCAAACTCATGACCTTACACATGCCATCAGATATGGAAGCTTGACTCTCCATCACCTCTCTGGGAGTGGTACTAGAGGTAAGACTTTTTAAGGTAGGATGAAATTTGGGTTATTGTTCTCTAATTAATATGATATGCTTGTTAGAGCTTTGCCCTATATGGGAAAAGCTGTGTTAAGAAAGAAACTGAAATGCTGTTGCCACCCACATGCCCCAGGGGACTGGAGGTTTGTGTTTTTGTGTTTTTTTTTATTTTTGTTTTTGTGTTGTTCTGTTTTTGGTTTCTTGTCTTTAGTATGTATAGATCTAAAAGAGGTGCAGTAAGGTATCATGGTTACTAACCTCCAAGATCTAAATAAGAGTACAGGACTAGAAAACCAAAACCACAGGTATTAAAAATTTTTGTGCATTTGTCTAGAAGAGAAATAACAGAAAAAAATCTCTCCTATTGGTAACATAACTGTAGAAATAGACATACTTAGGAGGTATCTTAAGTTGGGTCCTCCCAAAAGCCAAGGTTGAGACTGGAATTCTTGTGTGAGGGATATGTTGAGGGGGCTCTGCAGGGGGAAAAAAATCTGTAAGAATGAGGAAGCAGGATAGCACAAGGGAAGAAATTGGGCTAAGATGTGGATCTATCTGCAGCCCATGCTTGGCCTGATTTCGGAACAAAAAGTTGGAGCAAGAGGGGCTCCATCGAATTACCCCATCCCCCGAAGGCACACGATGTAATGAGCACAGCATGTTACATGCAACTGATGAATTATTGAACACTACATCTGAAATTAATGATGTACTATGTTTTCTAACTGAATTTAATTTTTTCAAAAAAAGATTGAATTAGAAAGAAAGAAAATGATCAGTTGAGGACTAAATCTGGGAGCTGAAAATTATCCTCAGATTCTATTGCGACAAAATTTTGGACTAAGGGACAAATATTTCTGTTTTTAAATGTCCATAAAACAAGATACATCACTATTGGGGAAAAAGAAAAAGAAGGAGAAGGAGGAGGGGGTAGAAAGGAGAAGGGAGAAGGAAGAAGGGCTCCATTGAGTCAGCTGCCTTGAGGCAAGGGAGCTGGGCTTTGTATCTTTTCATCAGCAGTCACTGGTTACCAGATGCTTCCTCCCCCAATCTCAGTCTCCTTGTGTCTGCCTGTGCCTCTCTGGGCTGAGAGAAATTCTCTGAAGGTGCAGCTGTGACTTTCAGCAACCGGTTCTTACAACAGCTGAGGGATGGGTGCACCTGCCTGTAAAAGTTACCAAGGGTAGATCAGAAGTAAATTTCCTGCAGAAATAGTGGGCTCTCTCATCAAATAGGAAGGGACATAAACACTTGTATTTTATGGACCAAACACTAAAGATGGCCTTCCTCACATCATTAAGGAGTTGTCCCAGCTTGTCAAGGTCCTGTAAGCGTCCTGAATCATTTCAGCGTCAATGTCACCTAAGTCACCAAATTTTACACTGGCAAGTACATTAAGAGGCAGTTGAAAGATGAATGTTCATTTTAAGTCTATTTGTTATTATTCTATGTATCTCACTCATGTATTCAAAAGGTAAAATCATCTAATCTCAGTATTTGAGTCAATTCCATATATGTGCTTCCTTGTCACTGTCATTCGCACCATCCATCAGCATCTGTTGAGCACTTACTGTATGCTAGGCACTGTGCTGAGTGCTAGGAACCTTTTTCTATTTAAACCCTCTGTCAACTCTATCAAGTCAGGCTCAAAGGAAATGAGACTTAGATGTGCATATGCTTTACTCAAGTTTCATGAACATGTTCAAGGTCTTATTATTGTGATATCCTGTTTTCTATGTGTATGATACACACTTCTCCCACTCCCGAGTAATAATAATGATAATGAAAACTGTTGGTGAGATACAAAGAAGCCAGGATTTAGGAAAATTGTTGGTTCTTTTTCATTACCATGCCGATGACAAGCAGAAGTGTTAGTGTTGAATAACCCAGTTTCAAGAGAGAGACTTATAAGACTAAAAGATATATTTAATTAATGTTAAATTTAGAGAACATGAGCTGTGAAGTCTATCATAACTTCAGGGAAAAAATGGTAACAATGTATCATGATTGACCCTTTAACCAGCATACCAGAAGTTACATATTCACAGTGGTATCATCCTTCAAACTAGTCAATTATAAGTCTCTACACTTATTTCACTGGTTTGCAGGGGATAGGATTTATTATTACTCCAGAAAAGAAGGAATTCCACTTTCAAATTTGCCTTTAGTACTTAGGAAAAATTTACTTGTAGTCTCTTTGTTGTCCAAAGATCATAAATGTTTATCCTTTGAAAATGGATTTGATTTTTACAAACAGCTTAAAACCAGCTAAAACCCCATCTGGTGTATGAGGTGAGTGAACAAACAGGGCAATGTTTTGTGAAATTGAGTTATGACCAATTAACGACCATTCTATGCTCATCATAAGTTCCCTCTAACCTTTCTTAGTATCTAAAGATAAATTTTAGTGAATATTTAATTTTTCAGTTTATAATACTAATATAAAAGTTTTGTATTTTCCCTCAGTCACCTTTCAAACATGAATTTTCTCATTAAATAGAATACTATGAGTACATTAAAAGATCCCTGTGTATGTCATCACAATTTTACTCCTTCCTTCCCTCGTTCTCAGAGAAAACCAGCACCTGATTTTGGTGTTTCTGATTCCTTTGTATTTGTTTATACTCCCTTACATAGGTATATATTTTAAAATGTTTCATTATTTTTTTATCTTAAAATTTGATATGACTGGTATCATACTGTCTGTGCTTTTCTGCCATCTGCTTTTGACACTTCTCATTTTGTTTGGGAAAAGCATAGCAAGCATTCTACTAAATGAAAAAAACACAGATTTCTCTGTTTTTCTACTAAGGTCATGTTAGCGGGCGCCTGGGTGGCTCAGTCCATTAAGCATCTGTCCTAGGCTCAGGTCATAATTCCAGCATCCTGGGAACTAGCCCCACATGGGGCTCCCTGCTCAGAGAGGAGTCTGCTTCTCCCTCTGCCTCTGCCCTTCCCCCTGCTTGTGTGCTCTCTCTCTCTCTCTAATAAATAAATAAAATCTTTAAAAAAAAAAAAAAGTCATGTTAGGTTGTTTCCAACCTCTGCTATTGTAAACAATGTTGCTATGGACATTCATGTTGGAATTTCCCCAGCCATATGAGGGTTTCTCTATGGCAAATGCCCCAAATTAGACCTGCTCAGTGGTAGAATATGCAGATGCTCCACTTGAACAGATACTCCCCGATGCTTTTTGTGTCTCATTTTAGAAACTCCTTACCTTTACCAGCCCATGAAGATATTCTACATTTTCTTCTAAAAGTTTGAAAGTTTTGCTTCCACTTTAAATTCTTTGAACATATCTGGAAATGTCAATCTTTTTTCTGCTCAGAGAAGCAGTTCCTCCCAACCATTTTTTTGACTGGGCTCACCTTCTGCACAATATGCAAAGCCAGCTCCATATCATAACGTCGAAGTTCCCTTTATGCCTGCATCTGCTGTGAGACTCACTCCTAGGACCTCACCACTGTCTTTATTTCCAGTATGGTCATGCTGAGCATTGCTCGCTATTTGACCAGATAATTTCAAGTCTTCGAGCACTTTTTACAGAAAGTCCAGACTTCAGTAGCATCAGTATAGTACTAAAAGAGGATTCATAATAATTTCTAAATTCTCGTAATTGTGGCAGCACTTTTTAAATTAATTACTATTATAAGGAGTTAGTAAAAGTAAAAAAAAAGTTCAGAAAAGTTAATGCAGAATATTAGACATAATTTGTGAAAATGTAAAGTAGCAAAATATTCTTCCAAAAAAAAAAAATCATTTATCTGATTCCATGTTGACCAAGTACCTTCTAGTTACTAACTCAGTTTACCAAGTGTATCTGGAAAGAGGGTACTGTGAGGGGGGCCTGGGTGGCTCAGTCATTAAGCGTCTGCCTTTGGCTCAGGTCATGATCCCAGGGTCCTGGAACTGGCCTGCCAGAATCCGGCTCCCTGCTCAGAGTGGAGTCTGCCCCTCCCTCTCCTGCTCCCCCTGCCTGTGCTCATTCTCTCTCTCTCTATCTCTATCTCTATCTCTCCCTGTGTCAAATAAATAAATAAAATCTAGAAAGAAAGAAAGAAAGAGAGAGAGAGAGAAAGGAAAGGAAGGAAGGAAAAGAAAGAAAGAGGGAAGGGGAAAGGAGGAAAGAAAGAGGATACTGTTAGAATAGAAACAGATACTTCGGTCTGAGATAGTTAATCCACTTAAAAACTGCTTCCTTAAATAAAAGATTCTCATGAATATATGTTATAGTGGGACCTTCAGGAAAATTCTAAAATAGGATATGAAAACCACTGGCACCAACCATGTAATGACTTTTCCTTCTTTTGAGAACATGGAATCTCACAGATTGTGACCTTTGTTTTTAACATTGGCTCAGCCATGGTCCCATAGCTCCTCTCTTAATTGACAGATGTATCTCTACATTGATGGTGAGTAAAAACACAAGCCAACTACTTTTTGGACACTCTTTTCCAGGGAATCCTGCTTACTTCCTCTTCTGTGCTTGCTCTTTCCAATACGTCTCTTCATAAGAAAATCAAGTTTGAATAGTATTCATCAGGACAGGAGTGTGCCTAAATCAACAATAATTAAGGAAGTGTGTTGGAATCTCCCACCGTGATGACCAGCGAGTTGATTTCTCAATTTCTATGACTTACTGAGACTATTAAGTACACATGAATTTGTAATTTGAAGTCTTCCTTATTAAGCCTTTTTCACTATGTTGCTACAGGTTTTTGACCTAGTCTGTTTTCTCTGATATTAATACAGCTACTGAGCTGTCTTTTATCTTATACACAATTTCCATCTTTTCATTTTTAATTTTTTTTATTTTAGTGTATTTCTAGGAAACACCGTATAGTTGGATTTTTTAAATTAATCTAACAATTTCTTCCTTTTAACTGATAAACTCACAAGTAAGTATTCCATCCATGTATACATATTTAGAATTGTTTCCCATTTCACATTGTTCTTTCTATTTGTTAGGTTTCTTTCTATGTGTCTTTGTTCTCCTCTTTGTCCTTTTTGGGGGCTGATTGATTTCTTCCTTTCTTGATGTTCTTCCTGCATTCCCTTCACCCCATTTCATTGATGTGCATGTTCTATACTCTATACTTTGTTGCTCTTCTTTTAGTGGTTCTCCTTATATTTTTTTCTGCATACTATACAAAGTCTTAAATTGATCAGTTATTTAACTCCTCTCTCAAACAACATGAGAGCTTTAGAATTAACTAAGATTACCCACTCCTTGGGGTGCCTGGGTGGCTCAGTGGGTTAAGCCTCTGCATTCGGCTCAGGTCATGGTCTCAGGGTCCTGGAATTGAGCCCTGCATTGGGCTCTTTGCTCAGCAGGGAGCCTGCTTTCCCCTCTCTCTCTACCCGCCTCTCTGCCTACTTGGGACCTCTCTCTTGGTCAAATAAATAAATAAAATCTTCAAAAAAAAAAAAAAAAAGATCACCCACTCCTTAATGGCAAGCTACTACTGTCAAGTATTTTCTTTCCTTTTAATCCCCAATGTTTAAATATTATTATAAATACAGACTATATTTACATAAATATGTCTATGTGATTAACCAATTTCTTTACTCATCACTGTTTCTTATATTTTAGACTATCTTTCCAGGGCCATTTTCTTCTTCTTGAAATATATATAATGAAAGCTTTAATAGTCATGTCTTTTGGAGGTAAACACTGCCATTTTGTGAATATCTAAAAATGTCTTAATTTTTCATATTATTTAAAGTCAGATTTATTTTTTTTTAGGTACAGAAATTTTGGTTGACAGTTGTTTACCACTTGGTACCACTTTGTTACCACTTTAAAGAT
The DNA here is from genome assembly GCF_002288905.1 of Enhydra lutris kenyoni. Classification (NCBI taxonomy): domain Eukaryota; kingdom Metazoa; phylum Chordata; class Mammalia; order Carnivora; family Mustelidae; genus Enhydra; species Enhydra lutris. Next base: position 48,016,634 of record NW_019154089.1, read on the forward strand.
AATTTTTCTATCTCCTGGCATCTATTTTATCTGCAAAGGAGTCTATAATTATTCCAATTGTAATTCTTATGGGTTGTCTTTCTTCTGCAACTGCTTTTAAGATTTGTCTTTGTCTTCACTACATAGTGTCTAGGTGTGGATTTCCTTTTATTTATCCTGACTGGCATGTATTTTCCCTCCCATATTTGCTAATTTTGTCTTTCACAGATCCTAGAAAACGTAAGCTATAATCTCTTTAAATATCACCTCTTTTTTTATCCTCTCCATTATTTCCTTCTAGGAAACCTATTAAAGTATGTTAGAGGGGCACCTGGGTGGCTCAGTGTGTTAAAGCCTCTGCCTTCGGCTCGGGTTGTGGTCTCAGGGTCCTGGGATCTAGCCCCATATCGGGCTCTCTGCTCAGCAGGGAGCCTGCTTCCCCCCACCCCCACTTCCCTGCCTACTTGTGATCTCTGTCTGCAAATAAATAAATAAAATCTTAAAAAAAAATAAAGTATGTTAGACATTCTCATACTACACCTCCTATACTTTCTATCCCTTGGAATAATGATTTTGTTATTTTCATTTTTTTACTGATGTAGAAATTATGTACAGGTCAATTTGACCCTTTAAATACATAGTTCTATAAGTTTAACAAACACACAGTATCACAGAACCACCACTCTAATAAAAAACAGAGCCATTTCATCATTCTAAAAATTTCCCTGTGACAATTTGTCATTAATCAAAAGTAAAGTCAACAAAAGGAAAATATACAATTAGGACTACATCAAAATTAAAAGCTTCTACACAGCAAAAGAAACCATCAACAAAATGAAAAGGGAACCTATGAAATGGGAGGAAATATTTGCAAACTACATATCTAATAAGAAGTTAATATCCAAAAAGTACAAGGAACTCATACTGCTCATTAGCAAATAAACAAAAGAAACCAAATCAAACCCAAAACAGAACCAAAAAATAAAAAATAAATAACCCAATTTAAAAATGAGCAAAGGATGTCCAAAGACATTTTTCCTAAGAAGACATACAAATGGCGAACAAGTACATGAAAAGATACTCAACATCACTAATCATCAGGAAAAGTAAATGAAAACCACAATGGACTATTACCTCACACCTGTTAGGATGTTTATTATCAAAAGGACAAGAGATAAGAAATACTGGCGAGGATATGAAGAAAAAGGAAATTCGCATGCTGTTGATGGGATCATAAACTGGTACAGCCAAGATGGAAAACAATATGCAAGTTCCTCAAGAAATTAAAAATAAAACTACCATATGATCCAGCAATTCCATTTACGGGTATATATCCAAAGGAAACAATTCATTATCTTAAAGAGATACCTGTGCTCTCATGTTCATGCAACATTATGCTCAATAACCAAGGTATAAAAACAATGTAAGTTTCTTTCTACATCTAATAATATTTATCATTTATCATTCAGCCTTTAAAAAGAAGAAAATCCTGCCATTTGCAACAACATGAATGAAATTGGAGGGCATTATGCTAAGTGAAATAAGCCAGACAGAGAAAAACAAATACTGCAAGATCCCACTTACATGTGGAATCTAAAAACCAAACCCATAGAAACAGAGAGTAGGTTGGTGATTGCCAGGAACCGGAGGGTGAGGGAAACAGAGAGAGTCTGGTGAAAGGCTACCATCCTCCATTTAGAAGAGGAATAATGTCTGGGGCACCTGACTGGCTCAGTCCGTGGAGCATGTGACTTTTGATCTTATGGTTGTGAGTTTGAGCCCCACGTTGGGTGTAGAGATTATTTTAAATAAATTAATTTAAAAAAAGAGGAACAAGGTCTGAGAAACTAATGTATAATATGATGACTATAGTGATAATCCCACATTCTGTAATTGAAATTCGCTAAAACAATAGAACTTAAGTGCTCTCAACAGCAGTAACAACAACTCTAATGGTAAATGTGTGAGGTAAGGGAGGTGGTGTTAGCTTGATGGTAGAAATCCTTTTGTCAAGTATACCTCAATTTAGAAAATTTCTCAATCTGTATTTTGTCTTTTTATTCTCTTAAAATTGTCTTCCCAAGAACAAAACTTCTTTATTTTTTAATATTTTATTTATTTATTTGACGAGAGAGAGATCACAAGTAGGCAGAGAGGCAGGCAAAGAGAGGGGGAAAGCAGGCTCCCCGCTGAGCAGGGAGCCCGATGCGGGGCTCCATTCCAGGACCCTGAGACCAGGACCTTAGCTGAAGGCAGAGGCTTAACCCACTGAGCCATCCAGGTGCCCCCAAAACTTCTTCCTTTTGATGAAATCCAGTCTATCCATTTTTCTCTCATATTGACCATGCTTCCAGTGTCCTATCTAAGAAATCTTCACCTCACTCAAGATCACAGATTTTTTTCCTGCTGTCTTCTAGAAGTCTTGTGGTTTTGAGTTTTGTATTTAGATCTATGATCCATTTTGAGTTAATTTTTATTTAGAGTGAGGTGTAGATCAGGGCTCATTATTTATTATAAGGCTACCCAAGTGATCTAACACCATTTATTGAAAGACTATGCTTTCTCCATTGAATTGCCTTTGTAGCTTTGTCAAAAATTAATTGAAGATATAGCTATAGATAGAGATAGAGACAGATGATATAGATACAGGTGTGGAGAGATAGATCTGAGCTCTTTATTTCTGTTCAATTCATTTACGTCTAAAATTACCCTGACTCCTCCATAGCTTTACAGTAAATCCTAACAATAAATACTGTGGGTCCGCCTACTTCATTCTTCCTCAGTATTGTGTTGGTTATTCTATACTTTTTATCTTTCCATATCAACTTTAGAATCATTTTGTTAATACCTACAAAATAACTTCTTAAATAAGCTTTAGTATTTTATACCTTTAAAGGAATTTGTCCATTTGTCCTTTCAATATCTGATGGGTTCCATAGTAATATCCTAACTTTCTCTTTTGATATTTGTGATTTGTAGCTTCTTTCTTTCCTTTTGATTAGTTTGGCTAGAGATTCATCAATTAGTTATTTCAAAGAAACAGCTTTTTATTTCTTTTTTTTTCATTGACTTCCCTTTCCTTGCTTTGGATTGAATTGGCTGTTCTTTTCCTAGCTTCTTAAGGTAGAAACATAAACCACTGTTTTGAGACCTACATTTAGGAATTTGATGCTATTCATTTCTCTGATTTATCTCCATGCCAGACATTTTGGTATATTTTCATTTCTATAGAATGCAAAATATTTTCCTTTACCTTTCGATTTCTATTTTATTCTATGGGTGAATTATGAGTGCACCTTTTGCTGTTCAATTTCTAAATATTTGGGACCATTCTAGATCTTTTTGTGTTATTGATTTCTAGTTTAGCTTTGTTATGGTCCAAACACATGCTTTCTACAATTTTAATTTTTCAAATTTGTTAAAATTTGTTTTGTGTCCCAGATTGTGGTCTATCTTGGTGAATATTTCATCTACTCTAAAAGAATGGGTATTCTGGGGCACCTGGGTGGCTCCGTAGGTTAAGCCTCTGCCTTTGGCTCAGGTCAAGATCTCAGGGTCCTGGGATCAAACCCCACTTCGGGCTCTCTGTTCAGCAGGGAGCCTGCTTCCCCCTCTCTCTCTGCCTGCCTCTCTGCCTACCTGTGATCTCTCTCTCTGTCAAATACATAAAATCTTAAAAAAAAAAAAAAAAAAAGAATGGGTATACTGCTGTTCTTGAGTGTCTATAAATGTCAATTACATAAAGTTGTTGATAACATTACTCAGGTCTTCTGTTTATCTATCTGCTTCTTGTTTTTGTCTATCCTTATGCCAATATCAGACTGTCTTAATTACAATTTTTAGTAAATTTTGAAATCAGGAAGTGTATAATTTATTCACTTTTAACATGGCAATTGATGTAAGAATTTCCTAGAAATTTCCTAGGTAGCAATTTATTTGCATATTTTTTTAACTAATCATTGCATATGTTGAACTAACATTGTACTATTTCATATAGAATATGAGAACCTTTTAACAGTCTGATTTTTACTTCTATAATTTAAACACACAATACACCACATTGCCTTTGCTTTAAATGAGAAATTATCTAATAATTTATTGACTTATATATAAACCACTTTCTGCATTTTTTTGTCTATTCATGTAGATCTGCACTTCCATCTGCTATTATTTCCCTTTTGGTCTGCTGAACCTTAAAATTTATTTTATTTTATTTTATTTTTTTTAAGATTTTATTTATTTATTTGACAGAGAGAGACCACAAGTAGACAGAGAGAGAGAGAGAGGAAAGCAGGCTCCCTGCTGAGCAGGGAGACCGATGCAGGACTCGATCCCAGGACCCCAAGATCATGACCTGAGCTGAAGGCAGCGGCTTAACCCACTGAGCCACCCAGGCACCCCTTAAAATTTATTTTAAAACTCATCTGTTTATGACAATTTATTTCAGTTTTTTAAAATCTGAAATTTTATTTTTCATTTTTGAGGATTGATCTTATCAGATATAGAATTCTAGATTATAGATATTTCCTTTTTCACTTTAAAATTGTCATTTTTTTAAATTTTATTTTTTATAAACATATAATATATTTTTATCCCCAGGGGTACAGGTCTGTGAATCGCCAGGTTTACACACTTCACAGCACTCACCATAGCACATACCCTCCCCAATGTCCATAACCCCACCCCCCCCAACCCCCCTCCCCCCATCAACCCTCAGTTTGCTTTCTGAGATTAAGAGTCACTTATGGTTTGTCTCCCTCCCAATCCCATCTTGTTTCATTTACTCTTCTCCTACCCCCTTAACCCCCCATGTTGCATCTCCTCTCCCTCATATCAGGGAGATCATATGATAGTTGTCTTTCTCCGACTGACTTATTTCGCTAAGCATGATACCCTCTAGTTCCATCCACGTCGTCGCAAATGGCAAGAGTTCATTTCTTTTGATGGCTGCATAGTATTCCATTGTGTATATATACCACATCTTCCTTATCCATTCGTCTGTTGATGGACATCTAGGTTCTTTCCATAGTTTGGCTATTGTAGACATTGCTGCTATAAACATTTGGGTGCACGTGCCCCTTCGGATCACCACGTTTGTATCTTTAGGGTAAATACCCAGCAGTGCAATTGCTGGGTCATAGGGTAGTTCTATTTTCAACATTTTGAGGAACCTCCATGCTGTTTTCCAGAGTGGTTGCACCAGCTTGCATTCCCACCAACAGTGTAGGAGGGTTCCCCTTTCTCCGCATCCTCGCCAGCATCTGTCATTTCCTGACTTGTTCATTTTAGCCATTCTGACTGGTGTGAGGTGATATCTCGTTGTGGTTTTGATTTGTATTTCCCTGATGCCGAGTGATGTGGAGTACTTTTTCATGTGTCTGTTGGCCATCTGGATGTCTTCTTTGCAGAAATGTCTGTTCATGTCCTCTGCCCATTTCTTGATTGGATTATTTGTTCTTTGGGTGTTGAGTTTGCTAAGTTCTTTATAGATTTTGGACACTAGCCCTTTATCTGATATGTCATTTGCAAATATCTTCTCCCATTCTGTCAGTTGTCTTTTGGTATTGTTAACTGTTTCCTTTGCTGTGCAAAAGCTTTTGATCTTGATAAAATCCCAATAGTTCATTTTTGCCCTTGCTTCCCTTGCCTTTGGCGATGTTCCTAGGAAGATGTTGCTGCAGCTGAGGTCGAAGAGGTTGCTGCCTGTGTTCTCCTCAAGGATTTTGATGGATTCCTTTCTCACATTGAGATCCTTCATCCATTTTGAGTCTATTTTCGTGTGTGGTGTAAGGAAATGATCCAATTTCATTTTTCTGCATGTGGCTGTCCAATTTTCCCAACACCATTTGTTGAAGAGGCTGTCGTTTTTCCATTGGACATTCTTTCCTGCTTTGTCGAAGATGAGTTGACCATAGAGTTGAGGGTCTATTTCTGGGCTCTCTATTCTGTTCCATTGATCTATGTGTCTGTTTTTGTGCCAGTACCATGCTGTCTTGATGATGACAGCTTTGTAATAGAGCTTGAAGTCCGGAATTGTGATGCCACCAACTTTGGCTTTCTTTTTCAATATTGCTTTGGCTATTCGAGGTCTTTTCTGGTTCCATATAAATTTTAGGATTATTTGTTCCATTTCTTTGAAAAAAATGGATGGTACTTTGATAGGAATTGCATTAAATGTGTAGATTGCTTTAGGTAGCATAGACATTTTCACAATATTTATTCTTCCAATCCAGGAGCATGGAACATTTTTCCATTTCTTTGTGTCTTCCTCAGTTTCATTCATGAGTACTTTATAGTTTTCTGTGTATAGATTCTTAGTCTCTTTGGTTAGGTTTATTCCTAGGTATCTATAGTTTTGGGTGCAATTGTAAATGGGATTGACTCCTTAATTTCTCTTTCTTCTGTCTTGTTGTTGGTGTAGAGAAATGCAACTGATTTCTGTGCATTGATTTTATATCCTGACACTTTACTGAATTCCTGTACAAGTTCTAGCAGTTTTGGAGTGGAGTCTTTTGGGTTTTCCACTTATAGTATCATATCATCTGCGAAGAGTGATAGTTTGACGACTTCTTTGCCAATTTGGATGCCTTTAATTTCCTTTTGTTGTCTGATTGCTGAGGCTAGGACTTCTAGTACTATGTTGAATAGCAGTGGTGATAACAGACATCCCTGCCGTGTTCCTGACCTTAGCGGAAAAGCTTTCAGTTTTTCTCCATTGAGAATGATATTTGCGGTGGGTTTTTCATAGATGGCTTTGATAATATTGAGGTATGTGCCCTCTATCCCTACACTTTGAAGAGTTTTGATCAGGAAGGGATGCTGTACTTTGTCAAATGCTTTCTCAGCATCTATGGAGAGTATCATATGGTTCTTGTTCTTCCTTTTATTAATGTGTTGTATCACATTGATTGATTTGCGGATGTTGAACCAAACTTGCAGCCCTGGAATAAATCCCACTTGGTCGTGGTGAATAATCCTTTTAATGTACTGTTGAATCCTATTGGCTAGTATTTTGGCGAGAATTTTTGCATCTGTGTTCATCAAGGATATTGGTCTGTAGTTCTCTTTTTTGATGGGATCCTTGTCTGGTTTTGGGATCAAGGTGATGCTGGCCTCATAAAATGAGTTTGGAAGTTTTCCTTCCATTTCTATTTTTTGGAACAGTTTCAGGAGAATAGGAATTAGTTCTTCTTTAAATGTTTGGTAGAATTCCCCCGGGAAGCCATCTGGCCCTGGGCTTTTGTTTGTTTGGAGATTTTTGATGACTGTTTCAATCTCCTTACTGGTTATGGGTCTGTTCAGGTTTTCTATTTCTTCCTGGTTCAGTTGTGGTAGTTTATATGTCTCTAGGAATGCATCCATTTCTTCCAGATTGTCAAATTTGTTGGCGTAGAGTTGCTCATAGTATGTTCTTATAATTGTCTGTATTTCTTTGGTGTTAGTTGTGATCTCTCCTCTTTCATTCATGATTTTATTTATTTGGGTCCTTTCTCTTTTCTTTTTGATAAGTCTGGCCAGGGGTTTATCGATCTTATTAATTCTTTCAAAGAACCAGCTCCTAGTTTCATTGATTTGTTCTATTGTTTTTTTGGTTTCTATTTCATGGATTTCTGCTCTGATCTTTATGATTTCTCTTCTCCTGCTGGGTTTAGGCTTTCTTTCTTGTTCTTTCTCCAGCTCTTTTAGGTGTAGGGTTAGGTTGTGTACCTGAGACCTTTCTTGTTTCTTGAGAAAGGCTTGTACCGCTATATATTTTCCTCTCAGGACTGCCTTTGTTGTGTCCCACAGATTCTGAACCGTTGTGTTTTCATTATCATTTGTTTCCATGAATTTTTTCAATTCTTCTTTAATTTCCTGGTTGACCCATTCATTCTTTAGAAGGATGCTGTTTAGTCTCCATGTATTTGGGTTCTTTCCAAATTTTCTCTTGTGATTGAGTTCTATAAAATTGTCATTTGATTGAGTTCTGGCTTGCACTGTTTCTGACCAGATGTCATCAGTGTTTCTTACTATTATCGCCCACAGTTTATTTGTCTTTATTCTCTGATCACTTTAAAGTTGTTTCTCTTTATTTTTGGTATTTGGCAATTTTGACTATAATATGCTTAGGAATGTTTTTCTTTGTGTTATTTCTGACTCATTCAGCTTTTTGGATCTGTGTCTTGTTATTTTTTATCAAATTTGGAACATTTCAGCTATTGTTTCTTCAAATCTTCTTTTCTGCTGTAATCTCTCACTCCACTTCTCTTGGGAGTCCAATTCACATATTTCAGACTGATTTTTTAAAAATATGGCTCTTTTGTTTTTTTTCAGTCTTTTTCTTCTTCATTCTTTCTATTGGTCTGTTTCAATCTACTGGCCACTCCCCCTTTTTGTGTGTCCAATATGTCACCATCTCGTGGATTTTTACATTTTTTATATTGTATTTTTTATTTCTACAATTTTCACATGGTTCTTTTCTATAGTAAGCATTTCTCTAGAAAAAACTCCCATTTGGTCACTACTTACATCCAGCTTTTCCCTTAAATCTCTAATCATATTTCTAAAATTTTGCTAATTTTGATGTCTGTGTTATTTCTTGGTCTGTATTCAATGACTATTTTTTCTCATGATAGTGAATCACATTTTTCTGATTTGTCACGTCTAATACAATTTTTATTATATGCTTTACATTGTACAGGCTATGTGTTTTAGAGTTTGGCTATTGCTGTTTTCCTTTTAATGAGTTTTGGGGGGTTTCCCTCTTCATTAATTTACTGGAAGATCAGCTTGATACTGTTGAGACTTGATTTTAGGTTTTGTTTCGTTATGTCTATAGCAGCATTTATTTTAGGCTAGTTTAGCTTTTTCCCTAAGTTATGGCTTTTTGGGGGTCTCCATTCAAACCTTTCTCTAAATTATAGCTTTCTGGGTGTTCTTAACTGAATGCTCAGGGTGTCTAACAAAGTCTCTTTACTCGCTGGTTAGAACTCTATTGTCTTTGCAATCTTCCATCAACCTCTGGAACCTTCCATTAGTTTGGAGCCCCTCAGAGCTGCTCTCTGACAGGCCTCCCAGAATCTCACCCTCTACTTGTGCAGCTTAAATTTCAGCTAACTAATCAAGAGGATTCATATACAAATTTCTGGAGCTCCTACTCTACATGTTCCTCCTCTCTGGTATTCGGCTCCTCAAATTTCAATTGCCTCCTTATGTCTGAACTTCAATCTTTCTTCCTTCCATCCTACGACACAGCTGTTCTCCATTTGGTTTCCATAGTTTTGCGTTGTGTTCTGAAAGGTGTCCCCAGGCAGAAAGCCAGAAAGAATGTGGAGTTCCCCTTGTTTTTTTTATCTCAAGGTTACAGTGCCACATTACCTATTGTCCCATGCCTAAAACAGTTGTTCACATATTTTGTCTAAATGTACAGTTGTTTATTATAGGAAAGTGAATTGAATACCCATTCAATTCCTAATGAAATCAGGAACTCTTCATTAAAAATAATCATTTCACATACAGTTCCTTTATATTAGGTTTCTGATCATCAATATCTGAAGTCCGTGAGTTATAGTTTTAATTTCTAACGATTCTTCCTTATAGTGACTTTTTCCTATGAAATTGATGATCTTTGAGTATGAACTTTTATTTGTTCGATCTCAATTTGTGAAGAGTCTAAGAGCTCACGTCCTGCATTTTCTGCAGAAAGGATTTGTAATTGCTGCTGCCGGAAGCCAGGGGGCACTACAACCCGGGTCCACTTTGGTCCCCTCCTAGGATCCTGGGCTTAACACCGAGGTCTCAAGTTCTGCTTTTCTGCCTCTGGTAGATCGTGGGTATGCAACTGGCATGTGCCCTCTAGGTAAATCCGCTATTCCAGTTTTCTGTTTTCACACTGTTCTTTTAATTTTAGTATACTGTTTTGTTTTTGTTTTCTGGTGGAGGAATTTTGGAGATTTTAGCTAAAAAAAAAAAAAGAAGAAGAAGAGAAAAAAATAAACTATTGGTATATATTATTCAGATTAACAACGGAGCTGTCATTTGGTCAGCTTTTGTGGATAAATTAGCATGAGTCATAGAAGGTATCCTGAGGGAAGATTAGGAGTTCTGCAACTCAGAGGAGTGACAACATTTTCCTGAAAAATTTTTCCACTTGTGTGTATGGCCAAGGGGCATAGCTTAACTATCCATATTTTAAGGGACATATTTTAAACTACCCTTTATCAAGTGGAAACTTGGCTTAAAAGAATATTGCAAGGCACCTGGGTGGCTCAGATGGTTATGCATCTCCCTTCGGCTCAGGTCATGATCCTGGGGGTCCTGGGAATGAGTCTCACATCCTGCTCCCTGTTCTTTGGGGAGCCTGCTTCTCCCTATGCCTCTGCCTTGCTCTCTCTCTCTCTCTCTCTCTGTCTCTCATGAATAAATAAAATCTTAAAAAAAAAATAAAAGGATATTGCAAAGAAACTGTGGTATGTAACAAAAGTTACATACTTTGTAAGTAATAAAAGCACAGTTTGAAAATATGGAAGCTCTGGTAACTTTATTCCTGATGTTAACTTTTTATCAACATCATTACAAGAAAAAAACAATGACAATGAAGTCGGATGTCACAATGTCAGTCGCAATTTTTTAAAATGGAAATTACAGTCATGTGAAATATGAATTTATGTAGATTATCCTTTACTATTACTTAAGTCTAAGAGTATATTCTTTGAGATGTTCACTAATGATAGCATAAAGCTATGTGATTTGTAAAATATATAAAAATAAATATTCAGAATATGAAGATAATTTTCTGTATTTCCTATGGTAAAAAAATAACTGAAAAATAAAAAAGAAGAAGAAAATTTGCTGACAAACTAAAACGCAGTCCCATTGGTCAACCAAGACAGAAAAAGTTGAAAAAAAAAAAAAAGACCAAAATGTCTGAAGACTTGAAGAAAAAGATATTTGAACAAAACTCATTATGGAAACTTTGCTGTGCAATGGATAGAAGCATTGATGCTTCTACACTTGCTTAGTTTATGGTACTGCTGAATTCTATTCAGTAATGAAAATACACAAATCCCTATGCTTTTTCTAAGCCACTAAAGCAAAGATGTATCAAAGAACGTGTGTCCTTATCAGTAAACAACTACCTTAATAAAGACAATATTTTATGGAAAATTGATGAAGTAGTTTCTATAAATGAAAATTTAAAAGGTATTCACAGTATAATTTTATATTCACAATAATTTTATATAATTAAGATCTCTAAAATATAGCTTAATTTTCATACACCTTGAAAAGAGAAAGGAAGTGACATGAAAATCTTTTGTACCATGAGAATGTTTGATATTTATTTAGTGGTAAACTAAATTTTTCCTAATTTAGTCTAAATTGAAAAACCAAGTATTTCATAATGATTGGTGACTTCTAGTACCATGTTATCTATCAGCTGTTTTAAAAAATATTGAATCTTGGGGTGCCTGGGTGGCTCAGTGGGTTAAGCCTCTGCTCCTCCCCCTGTCTCTTTCTCTCTCTCTCTCTCTCTCAAAAAAATAAAATATTTAAAGGAAAAAAAAGTAGTAAGGTTCTTAGTTACTGTTATCACAATTACCTCAAAGGGAAAGATTATATTCGATATTTTTTTTAAAGATTTTATTTATTTATTTGACAGACAGAGATCACAAGTAGGCAGAGATGGAGGCAGAGAGAGAGGGGAAAGCAGGCTCCCCGCTGAGCAGAGAGCCCGATGTGGGGCTTGATCCCAGGACTCTGGGATCATGACCTGAGCCAAAGACAGACCCTTAACCGACTTAGCCACCCAGGCACTGCAAATCTTACTACTTTTCAAAAGAAATTTGTGCTAGGAGGGAGCATTTAGAAAACAAGTATTTGGAAACGTTTCCACAGTTTTGTGATTTTTTTCCTAAAAATACTTGAAAATATAAATCTGTCATTTATATAATTTTTTATATCTACACACTTAAAAACCATGGAAACAGTTTTCTGCTTAATATCTTTCAGATGAAGAGTTTTGAAACCATTTTTAAATCATTTGCTAAACATTTCTAAATGTTCTGTCTTCCAGTTTGCTATGAAAATGAATTGACATTAGGAAAGATGGACATTTATTAGCCAAATTACATAAGAAAACCTTGTATAACCAATGGTGGAATTAAAAAACAAGCGTTATGGTTTAGAAGCTTCAGCCAGTAGAGTAGTTCTTCCATTAAAAAAACAACAACAACAACAACAACAGCTTGGCATATTGTGAGATTTCAGCTACTAAAACCCAACATCCAAGTTAAACTCTTCTTAGAGTTGGACTTCGGATTGCTATACCATAAAGTATTTAACAAGAAATTTAAAAAATAATAAAGGATATTCAGTCCCATTGTTGTTATTAGTGTCATTAATAAACTAACATTAAAATGTACCTTTAACCATTTTTATTTCATCTTTACGTTTTAAGTCTTATTTAATTAAAAAAAAGTAGGGGCTCAGTCAGTGGATCATACGAGTCTTGATCTCAGGGTTGTAGTTTGAGCCCCATGTTGGGTGTAGAGATTACTTTAAAAATAAAATCTTTTTAAAAAATGAGTAAATACATACGTTATTGGAGTGTGTGCACAAGTGTTCTTTTTAAAATGATGAGATGCACAGAGAAATAATTTGGTAGGTCCATTGCTTAGCATGTTATTATAATGAGATGTTTATCATTATGATTTAGAATAGTCAGAAAAATTTCTCTCAAATAATTTTTCTTAAAAAAATTATATAAGTAAAAACATGATTTAGGAAAGTTAAAATAAAAAAGATAAAAACCATTCAAAATTCTACCAACCAGAGATAATCACTGCTGAAATTTTAGTGCATACCCTTCCAAATTTTATTTTCTGAATGTATGTATCCTTCTTTCACAAAAAAAGGGCTCATACTGAATTTAAAACTGTTTTTGTGGAGTGTCTTTATACCTTACAGAATTTTTCTAAAATGAAATTTACAAGAAATTTTTGGAACAGAAGTTAAAATTTAAAGGAACAATAGTAAGAGACTCCTTCCTGCTATTTTAAGACAGAGATTAAAATTTGAAGGAACAATTCTAAGAGGCAAACAAGACCAAGGCTGAATCTTCATAATCAACACTATACAAGAATACAACATTTGTTTGATTTTAGTCCATTGCCCGTCATTTTAATGTTCTTTATCTAGATTTTAAACGTGTGGTTTAACTATGAAGAAAAATTACCAAAAAACAGACCATCAAATGTTGTGGTTTTTTTACTTGCTTTATCTTCATATGGCCTATGCAGTAAGGCAGATAGATAAAGGGAACTAAGATTTTGGCAAGGCTTTGTTTCTGTTCAACATTATCTCTGTACCCGAAACTGATAATATTTGGTTTATAAATTAGAATTATTAACTTTGTGTAATAGGATAGAGGATAGAACCCAGATAGTGATCATCAATTGAGTCATTTATCTTCAGAATCAAGCAGTTATCTCTCAGAGGTGTGGTCCTGGACCCAATCTCATATAACATTTTTTATCAGTGACTAATACTATGAGAAAAGACATTTCATTCACACAGCAAATGAAACCTACTTGGGAAATGAAAACTAAGAAGAGGAAGTCACATTCTCAATGACCAGATTAGAATCAAAATGACCTGGAAAATTGGAGAAGTAGTAACAAGTAAACAGAATGAGTAAAACATAGGGGTGGGCTAAAATAAACAAGGAAGAAAAACAAGTTTCAAAAGAGGAATAGCTAGTTTTTGGCAAGTATAGAAGATAACTTAGAGATTCTAACAAGTAACAGGCTGACTAGAATCAATAATATATTGTTTGAAAAGCAAACACAACATTGTGAAATGTATTCTTTACTAAAATTTACCTAAAATCCTACTTCCCAGTTGAGTGTCACTTGCAAACACTAATAACTTGTTCTTTTTACCAGAAATCCTACTGTTCACCTTAACAACAAATGTGAAGAACATAACCACTTAAATGACTGAGACGGAAATAGAAGAAAAACTGGTCAGTCTCATTGTAAGATTGGGGAAAGATGACTTTTTTTTTTTTCTCATGAAAGAGAAAATAATTGAATAATGATCTTTAAATAGGAATGTATAGTTACAAAGATGAAAAGCTTCATGGCTTTCATGTACCTTAAGTAATTTAAAAGTGGATCAGTTGTACTCAACTTTCATGGAAAAATGAAAGAGAAATGAAGTTAAATTGTATTAGGAAGGAGTTACTTTAGAATAAATAGGGACAAAAAATAGGATAAAAAGGGTTGGTTGAAAATTGGAACAATTCTAAGAATCTGGTAGACTTTCCATTGTTAGATTTCTACTTTTCTAAAATGGTGAAATGTGATACATGGAAGGATGAAATGCAAAATTTAAATGTCCAAACCAGACCTCAAATGTTGTGATTTTTGCCTTAGGCTGTAACTAGAATCAATAAATTTACACCAAGACCTAAAAGCTACAAGAGCAAGAGCAAAGTTTGTTGTTATCAAAATTATTAGTGGTTATGTCAGGAGACATTTTTAAAAAGTGTTCTAATTGTGTTGCATCATTGAATACAAGGGCAATATCAGGAACAGATATCCAACCGTAGACCTAATAAGAAAAGGATGTGGAATGTCTGGATGAGGATTGTCTCCTAAGGAAGCAGTATTCCTCTTTTATTCTGATGATGCTACTGTATGCTGCTTTTATTTTGCTTGTTTTATGTTTTATACTAGATATATATTTATTACAGGACTTTTAGAGTACAAACAGCAAACAGGAACAAAAACCGTATGTGTAATGCCACAACTGATGAGAAAAAAAATAAGTTAACATTTCGATCTGTATCTTCTCAGACTCTTTTCTATGTAGAGATATGTAAAATATTTTATAACGCCTAATTTTAATTTATACGTATTTTAAACGTCTATAAAAAGGGGGAATTTTGTAATCTGTTGCTCGACTTAAAATCATGAACCTTATTTTCTATAAATATAGAAGACCTACACCGTTTTTGATGGTTGTAATAATTTGCATAATCCCTACTTTTGGTCATCTGTGCTTCCAATTGTTCACTGTTATTAACAACTGCAGTTATAGCTCAAATATTGTTTTTTTTTTTTAAACACCAAAGAGAGCATTGGAATAAAGGACTCCAAGGCACTTACTCATCGAACCGATTATTTATTGAACATTTATTTATCCTGGACACTGCGTTAACTGGGAGAAGAGAGGTGGTTAAACCAAGCTCTCCACTGTTGAACTACCAGTCTCACGTAATAAACGACAAGTCGAGGATGGGAGGCGGCAGAACCCTCACCCTCTCTTTAAAGTTATTGTACTTTAAGATAAAGTTGCTGGGTCAGAGGCCAGGTGTATATATATTAATTAGGCAAAACAGTTTCTAGAATTGAAATCTCTACAGTTAATAGTTACCAGGTTTATGCATAAAAAATATGAACCCACACCACAACCTCTGCATTAGCCCTAGCTCAAGAGCTACACAGACAGAAAACCCGACTCAGCCCTCAGCGGCGAGCGCTCCGTTCCAGGCAGAGGAAACCCTCTCCCCGGGCCTCCCGGCGCCCGCGCGTGCGCGGGAACCATCTCCCCCCACCGCCCTGGACCACCACCCCGCGCTGCCCGCTTCCGAATTCCCTTCTCCCGGCCTGCGCCAGGCGGTGGAAAACGAAACGTCCACCCGACCACTGCCTCTTAGAGAAGTTCTCCCGCTAAATGTGGTTTTGAAGATCAAGTGCAAGGCTGCTTAGTCCGGTGGTCACAACGAGGGTGGAAAACAAACTTTGTTACGTGTTAACTTGGTTGGAGCAGAGCGACTCCGGGAAGGGATCTGAGTTACGTTAGAACCGTGCGCAGCTTTGTTTTTGAATAAACATCGTTTTCACTGATGAAGAAGGAAGGGAGTGCTTGAAAGCCAGACGGAGAACGGGGCAGGATGGTTTCCGCAGGTGGCGTGCGGCCGCATCCCGGCCTCCTCGGCTCTGATTACAGTTTCCGCGGCGCTGGAGGGGAAGCATCCTCCGCGCTGCGAACTCCCATCAATGGGATTCCCCTCGTGGGAAATGCCGCCTCCCGGCAGACTTGCACTCGGAGGGCCGGACGTGTAGCCGCGACTTCGGGCTCCCAGGCGGGCGGACGGGTGCGCACGCCGAGAGCCCCATGGAAACCCTGGGTCGGCACCGCGTTCCCTCCACGCCCCGGCGAGAGCCGGCACCACCCGCCGCCTGCCGCCGCGGAGGGGCGGGGGAGATGCTGCTGGGGGCGGGCGCGGCGCGCGGGGAGGGGAAGGGGTTCTCGCGCGATTGGGCGAGGTTTCCGGTGTTGTGACTGAAACCCGTCAATATGGCGGCGATCGGCCGCGGCCGCTCGCTGAAGAACCTCCGAATACGAGGTAAGCCCGCTGCAACCCTCGCTCCCCACCGCCTGGGGCCCGCGACCCCTGGCCCTCGCCTCCCCCTGGCCCTGGGCTGGGGGAGCGATTAGGGGCGCTGGCCGGAGCCACGGTTGCCGCCGCTGGCCTGCGAGCGAATCCTAATTGGAGCTGTGTGTCTGTTTCGCACAGGGCGGAATGACAGCGGCGAGGAGAACGTCCCGCTGGATCTGACCCGAGGTAACGCGGGGCGCCGCGGGCGCCGGCGAGGGCGCGCTGCTGGGGAGGAGCTGGGGGCCGGGGGCAGGGGCGGGCCCCGCACGGGACCGGCGGGGGTGCGGGAGGCAGAGCCCGAGCCCCGCCTGCTGGCTCGCGGGAGCGAAGCCCGGGGCAGCCTCCCGGGACCCATCCCCCTTCCCGGTGCCCGCTTCCCTGGCCCCCCGCCTTTCTCCGGGCCTCTGGGTGCGGCGAGTGCCGCGGAACGCCGGGCGGGACTCAGCGGAGCCGGCGACCGTCTGGGTGTTCTGGACCCCCGAGGGAGCGTTTAACTCCCATCCCGGAGCTCGTGCAGCCATTCGCCTGGAGGCGGCCGGCGGGAGGTAGAGGCTGTTATTTAGGTTGCCGGAGGATGTCTGAGGGAAGAGCGACCACATCCTGCCCTCCCCGTCCCCCAGAGCAGAAGCCGGACCTGCTGGGTTCTTGCTTGCCTGCGTGACTGCTTTACTGTTTGCTCACCGCCCTGGGGGACCCGCAGCATTGATAACTCGGTAGTGAAACCTAGAATCGGGGACTATGGTTAAGTGTCTGGTTTACGCTGTAGTTCATTCCCGTTTCCCTTTCCCCGGTGGCTGGGAGTGTAGTTGGCAAAGACCGCCCCCTCACCCTCGCTGCAGGTTCATTGTTTACCTTCTGCAGTGGCGACGGGTTTGTTTACACCTAGGGAACTGGGCGAACCCCGCGGTTGTGTTTTTAAGGATTTAATCCAGCTACTGGCCGGTGAATCTTATACTAGTCACCGTAATGGAGTTTATTCGACAATATCTCGCTGAAGATACAGTAGTTGTATACAAGGTTTTTCTTTTTTTTTTTCTTCCACGGTAAACAGGATTTGGTCTACTGATTCCGAAGAAGTCATATTTCACACCGGCTAGAGTGTAAGCTGGTTCAGCTGTACAGAATGAGTTTCTTTTCTGAGATCTGAAAAACGCTTTAGGAAGTTAAAGTCGTAAACATTTCATTAAAAACTTAAAAAATTTAACCCATGTTCTACTTGACGTAATGACTGTTATCTAAAGTATTTGTCAGACGCGGGCTCATTGTTGAGGCTCATCTCTGGTATTTAAAGCATAGTGCATTATCTGTTGTATTTTATATTTCACAGTGTAAGATAACTGTTATAAACTAAACGGCTGCTTTTTGTTTAGCTACAAGAGTACATTTTTGTACGAATATTTTATTCTGAAAGTTCAGGGACTTTGTTTTGGGCGAGCTAGATGCTGGTGTTAATAGGCAGGTGGGTTTCTACTAATGCACTAAACAAACTTTTTTTCATTAGTGTTCATTTTTTTCACGAACATTAGTATAGAAAGATGTAAAGCTTTTGACTTTTGTGTAACAGTTTGGAAACTTGACTTTAAAACACAGACACGAAAAATCTGTATGAGATGTATGTGGTAATCTAGTAAATTGCCTAACAAAAACAAAATTCCCACAGGGTTCAAAATTAACATTTGTGTTCTGTAACAGATGTACTTTATTAGTGATTTAATTTATTCATGGGCATATGTATTTAGATGGTGAAAAGGGAACTTATTAGATAGATCTTCTGTCTTAATTTTCTCCTTAAAAGCTTGTTTGGATGTGGTGCTAGAAATGTTATATTTGTGCTTTAGGTTGAGTTTGCTGAGCTGTATGTAGCAGTTTTTGTGATTGGTATCAAAATTTTGGTTTGTAAAAAAATGTACAAATTTGTTTTGATACCTTTGATTTACTTCAAACTTACTCAAGTGCACAGATAAGTGTATGTTTACTATTTAAAATGTTATAGTTCCTGCACGCTTTGTGAACACTATTGTCAGTAGATGTTTTTAGGATAATGCAACAAGTAAAAAATGCTATTTCTACTTGCCCTGATAAAATATAGTTTAGTTTGGAATATACACAGCCAATTGAAATTGATGGCAAAAGGCATATGCAAGTAAGAGAAGCTATATGAGAATAAAAAATAATTTATTATATGGGGAAGCTGTTGTTCAAGAGACTGCTTATTCAGACAGACATTTCATTGTTGAAAGGTTTGTGAATCTAAAGTCTTGTGGATCTAACCTCAAGAAACCTCATGAGGAATTATTCTTTAGTAATAGTTTTTGAGCTCTAGGGCAGTCTGGTTGCTCCTGAAAGGCAGCTGTTTGTGGATTGAATTACAGTACATTTTAGATAAAGTTTGGGTAACCAAAACTACATGTTTTTAGTGTGAAGGCAGTGTTTGATCTCATTTTAATTGTTTTTATATAACCTTTGAGAAATTCATTGTGTAGCTGTCTCACAGAGTTCATTGTTAAACAGAGGTCATGGTCATTGTAATTCCTAAAGGAACCCTCAATGTATAGTGAAAAGAGATCAGACTGTACAGTCAAATAGTTCTGGGTTTTAATCTCAGCGGGCATACTTAATAGGTGATGTGGGGCAAGTTATTTGACCTTGTTTAACTCTTGTTTTCTTCAGCTCAAAGAGGTAACGTCAAAGGGCTATTAAGAATGTGAGAAGTGAATGAACTAATGCTTAAAATACTCAGTACAGGAGCTGATACTTTTGTGAGTGATGTTAACTAAACGTTAGTTGTTTTCCCACACTATGAAATCAGTTGTGATTATTTATATCGCACTTAAAGTATTTCAAAGTTGTTTCGAACATTATAAACTTAATAAGGAATTATGGTATTGAGGCTTTCATTTTTTTGAAACATACTATTAATTGGGTATAGCTTGTCTGACGTAGAGTTCTTGAATATAACAACTGTAAAGGAATATTCTGTGAGATTACCAGTAAATTAGGTCTAAGCAAAGAGTATCATATGTACTTAAGATAAAATGTAGTATTTTATTTTATAGAACCTTAGAATTTTTCTCTGACTCCAGAAATTTCTTAGTAATAATGATTTGTCTAGCCTTGCAAGCTTCTTGAGGCCCAGGAGAGTTCTAGGCGCTTTGGTTTTGGTAGTTAGTTCATACATAGTGTACTTCAGTTAAAAATTGTTGGTGGACTAATTTTGATCTAGTTTAGGAACTTAATTGCAGTAGATCTCAGAGTAAACTTACTGGTGATTGCTGCTTTCAGTTTTGTTCAAACAACTACTTAATTTTGTGAAAGTCCCTGATAGTTGCTATTGATATAATTTAAATACTCTCTCTGTTTTGCATGCCAATATCTATTTTGAAACCGAAATGCTTCCCTTAGTCACTTCCACTGCAAGGGTAGCCTGGCTTTTTTTTATCAGTCTCATAGTACATTTGTGGTACTGAATAACGTGAAAAGACACAGGGTATTCTTCCTGTGTGAGTTCTTCTTACTGTACGGTAATTTAATCATTGTGTTCAAAGTGAATTTTTAGGACATGGACAAACCTGTAATGAAATCTTTGAGAATAGAATTTATGTAATAGTATTGAGTTTTATTTCTTGATTATCCAATTCTTTTACTTTTCTGTTAGAAAGAATACAAAAATTGGCTTAGTTGCTGTTTCATACTTAGATAGGAAGGTTAACTGAGTGATGCAGATTTGAATACTACTTTTTGTTTTATGATTTTTTTCTAGCGAGCAGATAGATTACTCATGTTGTTTAATTGCTGACTTGAGTTAGACAAAACAAACGTTGACTGAATGTTTGTTATTTACTAAATGCTGAGTTAAGTGCTGGAGGAATGAAGATAAGGAAGATGTTATTCCCCTTTTTAGGTGTTTACTGGAACAGATTAAGCGATTGTAATATGGAACTATAAATTAAGTAACCAAACTGTACAAGGACCAGAAATAACCTAGAGGAGAAAGTGGTGAATTGTTTGGCAGGTAGAGGATCAGAGAAGGCTTCACAGAATGTTTGACTTCTCATAAGAATAGTGGTGGACATAATGAAAGGAAACATGGGTACCAAGAGATTGTACCACACCTTCTGAAAGGTAAAAGTCAGCAGGAAAAGGAGCTGCCTAGGAAGCTCCACTGATGTAATCTAAGAAATGGTGGTGAACTAGACTAGAATGTTGGAGTTAGAAATGAAGGTCAATATATATTGAAATGGAGTAATCAACTAATTTGTTTTCTTTAGATTTCAAACTGACTACACTGTGCAGAGAACTTATTTTATTAAGAAGGTCAAAGCTGTCTAATGTGAATTCCCTTGACTCCTTCCCTTTATTTTTTAAAGTACTCTTTGTGCCCAGTGTGGGTCTTGAACTCAGGACCCCAGATCAAAAGTCATGCTCTACCTACTGAGCCAGCCAGGTGGGTGCGCCTGTCTTCTCACCTTGATATTTTATACATATGTATCTGTTGGTTCCCTGAGTCAGGGAATAAAGCATCTCTGTTCCCTTTCAAGGCTAACCTGGAAAGGAATTTTGTTCTTTTAATACTGTTTCCTCTAAGATTCTTTGTAGAACTGAGATCCCTTTCTTCTTCATTTCTTCCTTCCTATTGGAAGTTTTCTTATGTTCAGTCATCATTTGTTACATCCTTCATATGGATCAGGTACTAAACCAGGCATCGGATGATGGTGGGAGGTGTGGAAAGATAAAGACAAAGATTACAAAATATCTGTTTTTCCATCAACTCTACAGAAAGAATAGTTCATCCTCACTCTAGAGCTTTCTTCCTTAACCACTCTAGTCTTCTAAGCACAGCTTTCCCAGTGTACTGAAAATAGTTTTTTGAAGGATGCTGGTAATCTCATGTAAAATTCATTGGCATTTTTAAATTCCCTATTCTATTTTAGAACTACTGCTGTATTAATAGTTTTGTTCCAGGCTCTAAAATTTGTTATCTCACTTAATCTTTAATAACTGAGGTACTCTTTTTATCCCTATTTTAGAGTTGAGGATATAGGCTTTAAAATTCTAAATGTCTGAAATTCAGGTTAAGTAATTCAGCCAGGGTCATAGGATTAGTGAGCAACTGCAGATCATGCACTTGTAGGCACTACACTATTGCTATTCTTGCAACTATTTCACTTGATTTCTGTGAAATATTCTCCTGCTTCTTTTCCTGCCTCTCATGCTGCCCCTTCTGTGTTCCCTGACTAGTCTTCCAGCTACTTAAGCAAGTGAACCTTAAGGTTCTGTCCTTTATCTCTTCTTTCCTACAGGGCTAGGTGCTATGTCCCTGAACAGCCTTTATACTGAGAGCTTCAAAAATCCATGAATTGGGGGGGAAAAAAAATCCATGTGCTGAGATAATTATGATAATTACATTTTATTCAGACTCTTTCTTTTAAGCTTGCAAAACATACTAGTATTATGTGTCTACTACTCATCTAAAAGGCCTAATGTGTAAAACTTTGCATCCCAAAGCATATTCTTTTTACTTTCTAGTTACCACCACCATCCTTTGTAATAATCAAGCTATGTTGATTATTATGCCATGTTCCTTCAGATTGCTGGTGAAATATCTAAGGAAATCTGTTCTTTCCTATAACATTGTCATTGGTCTTGTTCACATCTTTATTATCTCATTTGGATGATGTAAAATCTTTTCTCTCACCTTTTCTTCACTTTCTCTGCTATATCATTGCCAGGATTATTATCCTGAAATGTAGATCTGATCTTATCATTCCCTTAAATTAAAAAAAAAACAAAACAAAAACAAAACCCAGAACACTCACACTTCCCTGGCATGTTGTTGCTCACAGAATAAAGTCCAGATTTCTTAACTTGGCATTGAAGGCCTTTTATGATTTATTCCAGAATTATTATCTTCTGTACTGTCTTAATCATACTATTCTGTCAGCCTCTGTGCAGAGTTTACTTGTGTAAGACACTCTCTTCCTTCTTTACACACAGTGCGTTTCAGCGGGGATGGGGAAAGTTAGCAAGTCCAAAGAACTTACCTCCCCATATTTGTTCTTTCCCCTTGGAGATTGTGTTATACCCCTGGTTGAGAATCCGCTTTAGAAAAAATGATTTATTCCTTGCATATGGCATGTGGTTTCTATTTACTTGACCTTGTGTAGGTGGTTTCCTCTGCCTCGAATTTCATTTTCAGTACTCTTTGTTGAAATCCTAATTCTTTAAGGTCTAGGTTACTTGCAACGTCTAGAAATCATCCGAGTGGGAATTCACTGGGATTGCTTCCTCCTCTGCTTTTCTACGTTGTTTGTTCCTTTTAAAAATATCACTTCTCCTTGCCTTACGTTCTTTGTCCTGTTGTTTTTCCATTACTGTATCTTAAGCTTCCCCAGCATCTATGATATAATAATGACTGAAGCATTTTATTGAATGTCAGAATGGAGAGAGAGATAGGAAATGGAATAGTACAGCATTAAGGAGAGTAGAAATGAAAGAACATTTTAGGTTTGCAGTCCTGAGGGACATTGAGATTGATGGTGCTATGAAATGAAGAAATCCATTTTGAAGGGATGATAATGAGTTAAGCTTTGTACTTTGAATTTCAGGCGATTAAGTCAGTCATATATAAAAGGTAGCTGCAAATACTGGCTTGGTTCTAAACTTGTGATCTGATTGTTCTCTGCATGGGGCGTTGAGATGGGAGAATGTAAATGGAGAAAGCGAAAGATTTAAGTGTTAGGATAAGCTGAGGAGAGTGTCATAGCTTAAGAATCAAAAAATGAGAAGAAGGTGAAAGAGAAGAAAACTAGCAAGACTATGATCTCAGAAGACAAGAGGGGAGTTTTGGTTGAAGAGACTGCAAGACTGTAGCATTGAAGTTGGTGTCTGGAGAATTCCGTTCTACTCTTCCTTAATATAAGGATGATGTTGGCATACTATTTAATCTCTCTGGGCTTCAGTTCCCTGGATCTCTGAAATACATACTACATTACACATGTAGCACTGTCACCTTCTGTCTTTGTGATCTTCAGATATCTCCGTGTTTCTGGGATATTGAAAGGTTAAAAAGAAAGCATTACAGCCTCGTTAAATCACTGTAAGAAGTATTCCCATAAACAGTAATGATTACATGTAGGAGTGATGGTATTTCATAGCACTTTAAATGTAAATTATAGTCAACTCTCAATTTCCTTTTAAGTGATCATCTGCAGTGACTTGCTGCCTCCTCCCCCTCCCAGGTCTCAGGCTGAAAATAGGGCTGTGAAAAGCACAGTGGGGTGAGTGAATGGTTTGCATGCCTGTGTGTCTGTATCTCTGACTGTCACCAAGCTAAATACAGTCCACTCTCATTTACCTGCACTTAAAAAAGGTGAATAATGACGGAAGAGTGCTAAATTACATAATCTAAATAGCATTACTTGTATGTGGCTTGGGAAGATTTTACATTCTTTCCTCCCCTACAATAGATTGATATGTCTTTTCTTTTATGTGAATTATTAGCATCAATTTTTATTTCCTGAGCAAATACTATTAGAATAGCAAACATAAATAGGTGAAAATGTATATTAGGTGAACCACATGCGAATATTTGAGAGTTGACTGTTAATGCTTTTTGGATCATCCATTGTTTTGTATTATCTGTGCTTTTTTGTTAGTGTGGCCAGGTTAAAGCTGAATAGCTACTTTAAAATTTTATCTGAATATACTTCTAAAATTATACAGATGCCAAACTAAAATGAAGATAATTGTGTAAAACTAGAT
Source organism: Enhydra lutris kenyoni (assembly GCF_002288905.1). NCBI lineage: Eukaryota > Metazoa > Chordata > Mammalia > Carnivora > Mustelidae > Enhydra > Enhydra lutris. Next base: position 48,040,800 of record NW_019154089.1, read on the forward strand.
AAATATAACATATGTCCCAAGTCATAGGATTGAAAGAGAACTGAAACTTAAGTACATTCTTAAAATCCCTTTTACAAAGTCTTTGAGCCAGGCAGATTGCATAAACTGAGCAACGTACCTGGTAATGATGAAATTTGTATAAAATTGGGGTGTGCCAGAACTTCAAACATATCCTATTTATGAAGTTCAGTTGAGTTTTGTAAGAAATACAGAAGACCGTTTTTTAATTACCTGCATTTTCAAGAATTTAACTCTTTCAATTACTTTGCCTTTTTTTTGCTCCAATGGTTTGAAGATTAGAATTTATAGTGGTTTGTTAATGCCAGTCAGCATATTTTTGATCCATATATTATATAATTGAGTTAGTAAGTGTTATCATGAATCAGGAAGGCACAATTCTTGGTTTCAAGTTTATATTATAGTTGGGATATACTTGTATCAGGTCGTAGTATAAGACAGTAGTATTTGAAGAACCTGTTAGTTGTCCTTATAAAGGAATCAAAAGCTGGAGGTATTCAGAAAATTTAAAAAATGGGAGATAGGTAAGGAATAGCTCAGAGGGAAGACCTCATAGAAGTCTTGACACCGGTCAGACTGTCAGACTTTTTTGCACTAACGGTAACATTTGCATAGGTAGAACTTTGGTTCAGAGTTTTAAAAAATTGCAACTTAATTTTGTGAATTAACATTTCTGGCATATTATTCCATACTTGAAGGTAATGTTGAGGAAAAGTTGGTGACTATATAATTCTCATAATTATTGAAGATTAATTATATCTCTAAAGTAGGGCTCTTCTGGCCTTTAAAGGTAGTGCAGTACCGGACTGAGAGCTTTTAGGCATACTGTGAAATAATTGTGTGCTTGTGACTATGAGTATATAAATGCTTGGCTGTTATTCCAAATCCAAGTATAAATGACTTTTTTTCTTCCATTGTTTTGTAGTATATGTGTTTCCTTTCCCCTTCATTAATACTGCATGTTCAAAGGGCTCTATAAATTTGTTATCAAACTTACTTCGAGATTTATGTAATTTGGAAATAGAGATTATATATGAGATGGGTAGTGTTTTTGTTACTTTCCACACTGAAATGACCATATTTGCTGACCTCGGAATTTAAACACGTGGCCTCATGGTGAGATAGAATATTTGAAATTAAGATCATTCTGAAAAACATGGAATGTTTCATTGCTAAATCCAGACAACCTACCCAGCCCTCTAGTTATTTGGGTAAATGGTATACTGGGGAAATTATTGCTTTTATTAAAGTGGCAAAATGAGAGTTGAATTGCATCTTGCAGGGATTTTAGTGATCTTGTTCAGAATCCAGTGTAATTTCATGTGTTTTTTAAAATGAATAAAGAGTGAAGAGACACAGAAGCTGTAAACAAAGAAGACTGCCAAGTAATTTACTTTTAGTTACTAAGAAGGAGCAACTTGCCAGATAAAAGTGTATTTAACTGCGTTTAGATGTGTGCAAATAAATATATTTATCTGTAGTCTCATACTTCGAGAAATCACATCTTAAGGTAGTATTGCTTATTCTTTCCATGCTTAATGTTCATCCCTCATATACTAAAACTTTTAATTGCCCTGTTTTTTTCTCTGCTCATAATTCTGTATAATATACTCCCTAACGTTCACCACACCACCACCATCACCACCAACCCCCTTACCCCAAGAAAAAAAAAAAAAAAGAAAAAAGAAAAAGAAAAACTGAAGGGAATAGAGTTGCAGAAAGAGTGAGAAGACTCCAGTGGTTGGAGGTAGGTGAGCTGTGAACTCTTAACATTTAGTTATATGGCAGTTTCTGTGTGTGTGACCAGGTGGCTAGTGGAATATTGTGGAACGTTTTATTTATATGTCTTGTGGATAAATTTTTAATTGTGTCTATTAAACGATTAGCATAAAATCATGATAATGGAATATTTGAATACAAATAGCTATTTTCTGCTTTATTTAGAATGACTTGTGTTTTTATTTTATTGATGTAGTTTGGGATTTCTAATGTTATTTTTGAATGGCATAACTTGGTACAAAGCAGGTCAGATTATTATATAAAATTTCATATGTTATGTAAGAATAATTCTCAACATAAGTTTTTACAACTTTTTAATGAGTTAAATTTTAGATTAGCATAGCCTTAAAAAATGTTTAAATCACTTTGTATATTTTAATAAGAACCTTACAATAACCTTTTTCTCCTTTGTCATGGGAGATGTGTTCATGTTGCACCATTATTTTGAATACGGAAATATAATTGTTTTACCTAGTGAAATGGAAGACTTAAAAAGATGCTAATCATTCTTTAAAAGGAGATAAAAAAGAAGATTAAGAAATTCGGATAAGCTGTTGTGTTGCCTTTTACTATGCTGCTGTTTCTTTTGATAGTTATTTTATTTTATTTAAAAAGTTTAGACTTACTTTTGAATCCTAGGAAGAATTTTTCACTTACATCAGTAATTGTTTCTATATTAAAGGTACTGTAGAGAATAAGTACAGTTATTTTTAACATAAGTAGTTATATTGCAAGTAAATGTTCACTTAGGATACTTTGAATATGAATGGATTGGGGGAGGTATGTGTGCATCTACATATTATGTTTATTTTTAAGCATATTTGGAAATTTCAGAAATTATTTTATTAGCTCCCCCATTCAAAACGAATCTTGATGTCATCCACCATCACTCAAACCTTTCATTGATAGGTAGCTTATTCTAAGTTGTTTCTTTGCTGAGCGGCTAAGTTTGTTAATGAAATTCTTATATCAAATTAACCAAAATTTAATAAATCATCTTTAAAATTGATCCTAGTTCTTTCATGTTTTTATTTTGTAAATATTCACAAATAAAAGTAATAGGTTTACTCATGTTGGACACTGCTATGTACTGTTAGAGTCTTACCTTTTCTTCTCATACAGGCCAGTCCCCAACTACTTACTGAGTACTGCTTATGTGTCCAGCATTGTTCTGGTTGTTAGATGTTTAAGACATCATCTTTGATTACAAAAAATAGCAGTTACCATATTTTGAACTTCATTATATGTTGGAAACTGTTAAAAACATTACTTAAATTATCTAATTTAGTCTTCCTACATTTCTAGAAAATATGTTTTAATATCCTTATATAACTGGTGAAGAAAGTAGGGCCCAGAGGGAGCCTAAGTAGTCCAAGGTCATACTGGCAATAGAAGAGAGAGGAAGGATTCAGATCCCATTCACTGTTTTTGATTCTAAAACCCATTCACTTAACCTTTTATAATCTTTCTAAAAACAAGTACAGTAGAAAATAAATCATTGCTGGAATAATTAGCGATTAAATTAGTATGCTGTTTATTATAGTAATGTTGATTTGGAGCCCTCAAGAAGAAAGTTACTGGTTGAGCTCTGAAATATACATTTTAGCCATTATTGATATAATTATTTCTATAACTATTACATATTTCTCTCCTTTGTTAAGAAGAATATATCAACTACATTTTAACTTTTTCTCTTTGGCTGGGGCTATCATGAATGTCGATTATTTTGTTGGAGGTGGGGGCAGAACAATTTATTACTACCATGTGTGACATTGGACTGCTCTTTTTGATCTTATGTGCTATTTTCTTATACTCAGCTATCACTTTACATTGCAACTCTTATTCCTATATTTAGCAGTTCTTTTTTTACTTTTACTGTGCTATAAAATATAAACTATATAACTGGACTTGCTAATATTAGATGGAAAATAAATATCAATAGGTTGTGATTATGTAGAATTAAGGGCTCCTGCTGTCAATAATATATGTTACCTGTAGTGAATAAACTTGGTGATGATACATACTTTGAATCTTTATTGCCATTTTTTGGTGTGCTTACTTTTACGTCCTAGTTGTTTTCCAGATAGCATGGCCTCATAGTATATAGTTCAAGGTAGGCGAGGTATGACTTGATAGAATTAGTATATATGTATACAACATGGACTGTAGGATTATATAAAGATAGATATTAAGGTACAAAATATGACTAATATGGACAAAATAACATTAAATAATATGCTAATTGCATAAGATAGAGATAGTCTAACTCTCTTTGTAGCTGAAAGCATGGCCTTTAGAGTCAGATCTGGATTTGAATCTTGACCCTGCCTCTTAGAAGTTTTTTGAGTTTGGACAAGTTGCCTTTTCTGAGCATGTTTTCTCATCTCTGCTAAAAATAACACTTGAGGAGTGAATAAAATGTAAAATATTTATTACAATTTTGGCACAGTTTGGCAATATCTGTACCTAATACCTATATATATTAGGTGTTCTTTAGTGGTCATTTAAAACAACAGAAATGAGAGAAGGGAAAGATAAGTGTGAGCGGGGGGGAAAAAAATAAAAGAAAGTGGGGCATTGTTACAGCTTTGAAAGAACAGGATGTTGTTAAGAGAAATTGAGCGTAAATAAAGGCATTAAACATTTTATTGAGAGAGGAATAATAAGGATATAGAATTTTAGTATTCATATTGGATTCATTGTAAGATAGGGGTAAGTTACTGAGGGCCTTGAAAACTGAGATATTAGATGCTTTTCTCTTTTTACATGTTAAAATACATAATGTTGTCAGAGAGCAGTAAATGTTCAGTTACTTTTTATTTAAAGAAAACAGATCCAAAAAATGTTTGTCATAATTGTATAGTCCTATACATTTTGATAAATTGAACACATGAATAAGCAGAACCTGGATCAAGAATCAGAATGCTGCAATACCTCAGAAGCTCCCATTCTGTCTCTTTCGAGGCACTACTTTCCTACACGAAATATGCCACTATTTTGACTTCTAATACCATAGATTAGTTTGGCCTGTTTTTGAACTTTCTGTGATACACTTATCCAGGTCTGCTTATATCTATCAGGTATGTGATGATATGGATATATTCTTTCCTTTTGAATGGGCAGTGGATTTGAATGAGTGGATAGAGTTTGGAATAATGACGTTAATTCCAACTTTATTTTAAAAATTTAAATCATTTTCTGAATATATTAGTCTTTTGCCTCTTTAGCCTGATCTTTTGCTTTAATAAGTTGTAGTCAATACATTCGATAGGTGAATTTTTATTTCTTAATGGTTGTTTAAAGAAAAAGTATAGGGGCTCCTGGGTGGCTCAGTGCGTTGAGCCTCTGCCTTCGGCCCAAGTCATGGTCTCAGGGTCCTGGGATCGAGCCCCGCGTTGGGCTCTCTGCTCAGTGGGGAACCTGCTTCCCCCTCTCTCTCTGTCTGCCTCTCTGCCTACTTGTGATCTCTCTCTGTCAAATAAATAAATAAAATCTTAAAAAAAAAAAGAAAGAAAAAGTATAATCAGAACTCAATAAACTCAAAGCTACAGGTTAGAAAGAAGATTGGAAAAATTTAGAATTCCAGTGCAATAAAAGTTTTGTGTTGACCTAATAAAATTGGTGGAATGATTACTGAAATTGGTTAGTATTTCTATAGGAAAAAAAGGGAGGATGATAAACATTTCTTGGTCTTCACTTAAAATGATATGCTGATACAGAAATATCAGTGTGTTAATATTTTAGATTTATAACATACAGTTTTAAGTATTAATCAAAGTTGAAAAGTTGTTAGAGTATAAAATAGAGATGCTTCTCCTTGAAGGAGCATAAATGTTTAAATGTCTTTTCTGATTCTCTTTCTTAAGAGCTCAGAAGGGGCCATTAGAACACTCGTCTAATCCTGCTTTAGGTTTCAACATATTGAGAGAGTCGTAAAGTAATGCAATTGATTTTTTTAGGAGACATAGTGGAACTTTATGAGGTTAAGTGAGAGTGCTGAAGACCTCATTGATAGTTATAAAGTGTCTTTAAATGATTGTTTTTCTCTCTTTCCCTGTATTTCTCAATTTCTCTCATTGGTTTCTGTTTCTTTATTTCTAGTTTTTCTTCTTATGACTTTAATATAATAGGACGTGCTATAGAAATGGACATTTGTCTTTTGCTGTACTTGATAATGTTTTATGTTCCTTAATTTAAAATAAATTTTAACTGTTGAAAGTTTTTTTGTTTTTGCTTTTACTTCGTCATTGGATTTTAGGGCTTTTCTTTCTCCCTGAGTTGGTGGTGCTTTAATAGAAAAAGATTCCATTGCTCATCTCTTGGTACTTGTCCCCAAGAAATTAGAACTGAGTATTGCATAGGAAATTGGTTAAATACTTGAAAGCAACGTAGCACTATGTGCTTAGCATAGATTAGTAGAATAAAGAACATTTTACTTATTTCAGTATGCAACAGCAAGAGTAAATGTGAAAGTGAAACAAGTATTCACTCTACTGAAGGTAAAGAAACTTCTGATGAAGTGCATTTTTTAAATGTTGATATTTTAAAAAATATTAGTATTCACTTTGTTTTAAATATTCAGAATGTTTAAAATGTTCATGTATCTACTCTGCGAATATGGGAAACAATAAATTTGGAATTCCCTGAAGGTGGGAACATAGTAATAACTTTCGAAGATCCTTGCTGATTCTGTCTAGACTATTTAGTTCATTGAATATGGATTATTAGCTATCAAAAAGTGCTTCATTTTAGTGGTGAATTTTGAGTGAATGCTTGTTTAATAGTATTAATTAGGAATGACAAAATGCAGTAAATCTATATTTTGAACCATGTTTTTCAGGATTATATTACTTACTGCTCTTGTACACACCAGTACATCATATTTCCCCCCAATTATTTTAAATGATTTTTCCTAGAATAGTGCTGAAGTAGTAAACTCTTGGCTGTCCAATGTGATCAGAGGTTGGTCTAAAATGATATTTTGATTATTTTGTGAAGGGTCTATCGAATGATGTGTTGTTTTAGCAGACAGTCTAGAAATTATATCCTTTGAAGTATATGTTTCCTTTAAGCAGTCCCCTTGGAAGGATCTGTACTTTCTAGTGGTGATGTCCCTGTTAGAAAGATTTTAAAAATTCTGCTTCTGAAGATTGCTAAAGCTTATAATACAGCCCTTTAAATTGCTGTTTGATTTTTCCTTTGGGGATGAATTGGAGTTCAGGAACTGGTCAAATATAAATTGTGGTCAAATATAATGGGGATTCATTAATTCATGGATTTATTCCCTTACTAATTTGAAAAGAATTCATTGAGCACCTGGTATATTCTCAGCACCGTATTAAAAACTGGGATGTGTATGACAAGATGATTTTTCTAAGAAAAACGCTGCCACTATATGTGATGACTCCCATTGTAATCTAGTCCCTGGCTACTTCTACAATAATCTCATTGCCTAACTATTTTCCTCTTATTCACTTTATTTGGCAAAACCTCCTCCTTGCCATTCATTCCTACCCATAGTCTTTTTTCAGAGCCAGAACCTTTGTACCTCTGTTAAATCCTGTCTGAATTGTTCTTCCCCCATATCTGGAGGCTTCATTCCTCAGTTTGTGTAATTCTCTGTTCAACTCTCAGTTTATCAGTGAGGCCTTCTCTGATTGTTCTATCTAAAGTAGCCCTTATCTCCCTCACTTTCCATTCTTTTATATTGTTTTTTCTTCCATAGTCCTTGTCACTATTGCTGTTACAGTATTGTTTATTGTTTGTCTCCAAAGAATGTAAGTTTTATGAGGACAAACACTTTTTTGTGTGTTCACCATTGTATCCTCAGTGCCTAGAACAGCCCCAGCACATTGTATGTACTTGATTATGTATTTATTAGTGGAATAAATGTCTGTGAAGTTTATGTTTTAGTGTGAGGGCTCCAGATTGCTTACTTAACATCTTGACCGTATAGTCACTTATATCAACGTATCTATGTCTCAGACTTAATTATTGTTCTAAAAATTTTCTGTATATTTCATCTGGGCTAAGAGCAGTACTTTAATGGGGCCAAAGCAGGAACCCAGGAGACATCCTGGCCTCATTACTTGTCCTTATTCTACACATCAAATCTGCTACCAGTCTGATGATAATGATTTTATCTCTGAAAAGTGTTAAATCTGTTAATTTTATTACTATTTTTTAAGATTTTATTTATTTAGAGAGAGTGCATGGTGGGGGCAGCAGAAGGGGAGGGAGAGGGAGAGGGAAAGGGCAAAGAATCTCAGGCCGACTCTGTACTGAGTGTGGACCCTGACAGGGGCTCCATCTCAGGGTCATGACCTGAGCCAAAACCAAGAGTAAATATTCAGCAGACTGAGCCACCCAGGCATCCTAATTATTTTTATTTCTGCTACTGTGCCTTTATTTGGGCTACCATTTATTTTTCCTGGATGAGAGCATTGGCTTCTTAACTACTCTATCCATTCTAGTTCTATCTTCTCCCAATCTTTATTGTAGCTAGCAATAAGGTTTCCACATAAATTAATCTTAATATCCCCAGCAGGTTCAGTATCTTCCTTCTTTGGGCTTTTATACTATATAAAACTTTCTGTGTTACCTTTCTTATAACATTGTGATAATTTGTCCATGTCTGCCTTCCTCAGGCACCGTTGAAAAACATTTATGGACCTTTGCTATATGCAGGTTACCATTCCTTTCTTGGTGATTCAGTGGTGAAAAAGATTGTCTCTCTGTGGGTGAGGAGATTATATTCTAGTGGGGGAGAAGGCAGACAAAAAACACGTGAAAACAAAGTTAAGGACTGATGCTCTGAATAGTGTGCAATTAGGTATCTGAAAGGGAGTTGAGTGGTAGTTGGGATTGTCAGAGAAAACTTCTTAGAGGCAGTGATACTTTTGATTCAGGACTAATGAGGAGGCATAAAGTAAAGATATGGGGGGTGGGTCTACTTACTTCTTTCTAGTAAAAGAACATGGTACAAAAGCCCAGAGATAAGAACAAATAGTGGTTAGTGCTCAATGAACCAGAGGGAGAAGAGAGAATGAGACTAGAGATTGTAGTATGCTTGCAAAGGGAAGCTATTAGAAGGTTAAGCAGGGGAGTGACATTATCTGATTATTTAGAAAGCTAACTCTTGATTGGTCTGTGGATAGTGGACTGAGGCCCCTGGAGAAACCTGTGCATGGCACATGTCACTAAATCAATGTTAATTGAATGAATAAGTGAATGAATTAATCCTTTCACTTTATATCCACTTTGAATCACATAAGACTTCAGTACTCAAGAGGAGAAAGCCACAAAACCAACATTGTAGAAAGGATGGTTGCATTAAAATTGTGCTACGTGTGTCTAACCCTAATCACCTTAGTATTTTGAGTTAGCAAATAATGTTTGAGTTGTCATTAATGACAGTTCCACCATGAGTGGAAATGCTGTATTCATTCATTTATTTATTCAGTTAATTACTGACTATATACCATGGCCAGAGTATTCTGTTAAGTTTTCTGAAGTCTCAAGGTTGAGGTTACAAGATAAATCAGACCTTGCTTTTAAAAATTAGTTACTTGTCATTCAGAAAATGTAGACTGGTTGGTTAGCTAAACTTGATTGACAAATCAGGAGGCCAAGAAGGGAGTTACTAGCCTTCCCTGACCTTTGTAAAATATGATTCTGTTCATTTCACTTTCCTGCTGCTGTTGCTAGATGCTTCTTTCATTTAGATATTGAATCTATCATTGAAAGTATAAAGAAATAGGGAAAGTACAGGAATGGGAGCAGTTAATTTTATTTGTGGGAGAAATTAATTTTACCTTTATTCTCTTTAATGTTTTTAAATTTTTTATTCTGAATATGAGCTCTAAGCAGAATAGCTTACAGGCAGATTTTTGGGAAAATCTTGTCTTAATATCACAACTTCTACTTATGTATTTTTAAAATTGTACTTTCTTTTTAAAGTGAATGAGGTCCTTGCAACGTGTTCTCTTTTAGCATGTAGACTTTCAACTGTTTCAGCTGGTTAAGCTGAAAATTTTTATTTTTTTACCAAATTTTGCTTGTTGATTCTGTGCACATCTGTGCATGATGATGATGATTATTATTATTTTATAGTACTCTTTACATCCAGTGTGGGGCTTGCATTCATAACCTCAAGATCAAGAGTTGCATGCTTTCCTGAATGAGCCATGCAGGTCCCTCTGTGGGTGAACATTTATTTAGTTGATATTTTTTATTTGCCAGACAATGTTCGAGGTCCTGAATATGAGTATGTGTGCTCTGCAGAGGTGCCCAGGGATCATGACATTCTTTCCCCTGAGCATCACTGAGGCTTCATAATCCTCAGTGTAGAATTTCTGGCAGTGTTAGGGGTGACACTAGACTAGAAACCTGTTTTACTATAACAAATATAGTTCTATAATGTCTGGGTTTTGGTTTGTTAATCGAGGGATGTTTTGCACTTTTAGCAAATAAAGAAGGAGCAGTTAAGTTGTATTATTGTTTTTTACTGTTAGCATTTCCTGGGGAAAGTATTAGTTAAGTGCAGCAAGGACGTTGTAATAGCCTAAAATAAATAAGAGAAATACTACGAAATATTTTGATTAGTGATCTGCTTTTAAAAAATACTTAGTAGGTAAAAGTATTTGAGTGGAATACTAATTAACACTCAAATTGAACACTCTCATGCTATGGAAGATTAATCGCTAGAAGTAGCATGCATGTGATTCTTTTTTTTTTTTTTAAGAATTTTTTTTATTTATTTGACAGATCACAAGTAGTCAGAGAGGCAGGCAGAGAGAGAGAGAGGAGGAAACAGGCTCCCCGCTGAGCAGAGAGCCCACTGCCCTGAGACCACGACCTGAGCCGAAGGCAGAGGCTTTAACCCACTGAGCCACCTAGGCGCCCCGCATGCATGTGATTCTTAACTGATAATGTTATTTCTTCATTTGATATTTCTCCCTTGATCTGAACTGAGCATTTTTAATAAGCCAAGCTTTGCACTAAAGAAGGGCTTCATGGTTTATGAACTAGTGTTGTTGAAGTTTACTGGTGTGGAAGCTTAAAGCTGAAGCTGAATAAGCACCTAGAGTTAGTTGGCAGACACTTTAGAGATGACTTAATGTAGTGAGACTTTTTTAAAAAAGAAAAGGGCTCTGTACATACTAACAAGGTTGCAACTATTACTGTACTTTGAGGAGACTTATGACAATATTAAGCAAGTTGTTTGAGATAAACTGGTTAGAAACGACCCCCATTGTCTTTATTAAATGTTTACATACATTTAAACACATAAAATAGGAATTGCAAATTATTTCCAACCTTGTTGGTAATTTGTACAGGTCTGAATGAACTACTGTTTACTTTTATAGCACTGTATTTTTCTTATAATACCAATTTAAGTTATTTTGCCTATAAGGTAAACAAATTGTTTCTTTTTTGAAAGTATACATTCCTAATTATTACCTAATAATTAATTCCTAATTATTTCCTGGGAGAGTAGTCTTTTCTTAAGGTCTGATTTTGTACAAGATGGATTTCTTTTTTTTTTAAGATTTTATTTATTTGAGAGAGAAGGAAATGAAAACTGTTTGTAGTAGGGGAGATCTAGATTCAAATTCTTGCCATAATATTGCAGGGAAATATCTGACGTACTATTTAATTTTCTGAGCCTAAATTTTCTTATATGTGGGAAGGGATATAATGTGCATCTTGCAAGATTATAAATACTAAATGAGGAAACTTTTTTAAAGAAGTTAGCATTGTATCTGGCAAATACTTAGGTAAAAATCCAGAGGGAAGATGTTATTAAATAAATAATAGTTATTTATCCATTCTTTTGATCATGGACATTTGGGTTGTTTGTAGTTTCTTGTTATTATAAATAATTATAAACAATGATTTTCTACATGGTCTTATATGTGAATTGTGATACTCCTACCTAAATTTCTCTAGGTTATGTAACTTGGTGTAGTAGAACCACTGCTTATATTATATATATTTATATATCTGTATATGGCTGTATATCTCCTGTATCTATATCCTCATAGGAGCAATATCTAAGACTTGCTCCAGAATCATACTTTTGTCAACACTTGGGATTATCAACTTTTATTAAAAATATTATATTATGAAAATTATTAAACATAGACTTAAGTAGAGAAAAAAGTATAGGAACCCTCATGTATTGCTCACCCTACTTCAACTATTATAAACATATAGGAAAATCTTATTTCAGCTGTTTATCCTCCTCTCCACCTCATGGATAATTTTAAAACAAATGCCAGGCATCTAATAATTTCATTTGTAGATAACATCAGTTGTATCTCTAAGGGATAGGGAGTTTTAAAATCTATAACTAAGGGATGAAGATTCTAAGGGATATATCTCTAAGGGATATGGACTTTTAAAGTCTATAACTACAATACCATTAACACAAGTAAATTAACAATAATTTCTTTATCTCATCTAATGTTCAGATTTTCCTGACCGTCTTATAGATTTCTTTTTCTTTAACAGATACCATTTTGAGTCAGGATTCATACAAGATTCTTACACTTTTGATTATTTTTATTTTCTTAGTATGTAAAAAAAAAAAAAGCAAACTGTCCATCAAATTGCTTTTATTTCTGGATAATTTGTCTTCTTTCTGTAATAACAATTTTTGCTTCGGTTTTAAACATTTTTAGTAAAATAAGTTTACATGTTTATTCGCATCCTACTTTGGGATTTATTGGGCATCCTGATTCTAAGTATTTCATGTCTTTGAACAATTCAAAAAATTCTTAGTATTTGACTTTTTAAGTATTGCATCTTCTGCATTTTTCTTTCCATTAGAAATTCTTATTAAATCTATGTTAGGCTTTCCCATTATCTTTCTTGTTTTTTTAAGCTCTTTCATGTATTTCATCTCCTTTTCTTGTGGGCCACATTCTGTATAAAACTTCAGATGTGTCTTTCAGTTAATTATTAATTCTCTTCTTAGCTGTGTTTATTTGGTTTATCCCCCCACTGAGTTTTTATTTTAATCATGATAATTATTTAAAGAAATTATGCTTGGATGTTTGTAATTTTTTAAATAAGTGCTCTCTTGAATCTTTTATTTTCAGTCCTTTTTCTTTGAATTGGAGGTTTGTTAAGTTGTAGCTTCCAAATCTCACAGATACAGCTTGCGAATGCTGCATGACATAGCCATGCTCATCTGAGCATTGTCTATGACAGCTTTGATGCTGTAGCTGCTGAGTTAAGTAGTTGTGACAGAGATCGGATGGCCTTCAAAGCTTAAAATACTGACAGTCTCACCCTTTGTGGCACAGGTTTGCCAATATGGTCCTACTCCCCCCAACCCCTGCTGCCTTAGATATATAAAACATTATTATTTTATTGTTTATATATATATATATATATATATATATATATATATATATATGATAACTCTAGTATTTCAAGCCTTTGTAGATTGTTTTGTTGTTTATTGTTTCTGTTTATAATGTCTTATTTTCATGTTTCCTTCTGTGTTTATGATTTTTGCTTGTGCCCTTTAAATTTGTTAGGTTACCCAGGCTAAGTGCGGGTACCTGGTTGGGTGAGTGGGTTATGGGGGCTGGTTGATGGTTGAGTTTGCTTTTTCTACTGCCTGGGAGTATGGTAGACCAGGGGCTACTTTTTTTAAAAATTAAAAAATTTTATTTTTTTAATCATGGTAAGTGTATTCTTTAATCACCATCATCCCATCCAACTTCCCCTCTGGCAACCATCAGTTTGTTCTCTATAATTAAGAGTCTCTTTCTTAGTTTGTCTCTCTCTTCTCTCTCTCTCTCTTTTGTTTGTTTGTTTGTTTGTTTTTGTTTATTTATTTCTTAAATTCTACATACGAGGGGTGCCTGAGTGGCTCAGTCAGTTGGGTGTCTGCCTTCAGCTCAGGTCACGGCCCCAGGGTCCTGGAATTGAACCTGCTTCTCTCTCTCCCTCTGCCTGCCACTCCTGTTTGTGTTCTCTCTCTGTCAAATAAATAAATAACATCTTTTAAATAAATTCTGCATATAAGTGAGATCACATACTATTTTTCTTTCATTTTGCTTAGCATTATACTTTCTAGCTCTATCCATGTTGCAAATGGCAAAAATTCATTTTTTATGGCTGAGTAATATTCCATTATATATACATATATTCCATTATACACACATACACACACCACATCTTCTTCCATTCACTTATTGATGGGTACTTGGGCTGCTTCCATAGTTTGGCCATTGTAAATAATGCTGCAATAAACATCGGGGTGTTACGTATCCCTTTGAATTAGTGTTTTTGCATTTTCTGAGTAAATACCCAATAGTGTGATACTGAATCATAGGGTAGTACTATTTTTAATTTTTTTGAGGAACCTCTGTACTGTTTTTCATAGTGGATGCACCAGTTTGCATTCCCACTAATAATGTAAGAGGGTTTCATCTTCACATCCGTTCCACCACTTTTTTTCTTATGTTGCAGATTTTATGCATTTTGACAGGTGTGAGGTGATCTCATTGTAGTTTTGATTTGCAGTTCCCTAAGTGATTTTGAGCATCTTTTCATGTGTGTGTCTTCAAAGAGATGACTGTTCATGTCTTCTATTTTTATTGGATTATTTGTTTTTGTGGTGTTGAGTTTTATCAGTTATTTATTTATTTTGGACACTACCTCTTTATTGCATATGCCATTTGCAAATATATTCTCCCATTCAGTAGGTTCCTTTCAGCTTTATTGTTTCCTTCACTGTGAACACTTTTTTAAAAATATTTATTTTATGTATATATGTAAAGAGAGAGAATGGGAGAAAGGAGGGACGGAGGGAGAGAGAGTCTTAAGCAGACTCCATGCTGAATGCTGAGTCCAATGTGGGGCTTGATCCACAACCCCAGGATCATGATCTGAGCTCACCCAAGAGTCAGATGCTTAACCAGTTGCACTACCCAGACACCCCTAGAAACATTTTATTTTGATGTAGTCCCAATAGTTTATTTTGCTTTTATTTCCCTTGCCTCAGAAGATATATCTACAAAAATATTGCTATGGCAAATGTCAGAGACGTTACTGCCTGTGCCCTTTTCAAGGAGTTTTATGATTTCAGGTCTCACATTTAGATCTTTAATCCATTTTTACTTTATTTCTGTGTGTGGTGAAACAAAGTGGTTCATTTTCGTTCTTCACATGTAGCTCTCTAATCTTCCCAGCACATTTGTTGAAGAGACTTATATTCAGCAAGGGGCTACTTTAAATTAAAATTCTCAATGTTGGATTTTTTTGGACCATGCAAAAGAGTACATACATCTAAGTTCCAAAGCCTTGTACAGTGGCTTCAAAATCTCAGGGAAGTCTTTATTCGTTTTGTTTTCAGCTTTACCCAGAGGTACTCTTTGCTATCTACATCTGTCTGATGCATGTGCTTCCAATTCACACTTTTTCCTGGGAGAGTAGTCTTTTCTTAAGGTCTGATTTTGTACAAGATGGATTTCTTTCTTTTTTTTTTAAGATTTTATTTATTTGAGAGAGGGGGAGCTCGAGATGCACACAAACAGGGGAGGGGCAGAGGGAGCAGACTCCCTGCTGACCAGAGAGCCTGACAAGGGGCTCAATCCCAGGACTTTGGATCGTGACCTGAGCCAAAGGCAGACACTTAAATGACTGAGCTACCCAGTCGCCCTGTACAAGATCAATTTCTTGTCTTGTACTTGTCCAGGGATGAGCTGTAGTCTTTAAGTCCTGTATTTAAGCTCTAGAGCAGTGTTTCTCAAACTTTAATGTTGTACTGGCGAGCCCCAAGATCACCCCAGGTTTGATAATTTTGAGGGCTCATTATGGCAAAAGATTACAAAGCAAAATCAGCTTAGGGAAAAAGGTACATTTGGTAAAATGAGGGAAACCAGGTGTAAGTTTCTAGTGTCTTCTTCCTGTGGGGTCATTCCTCTCCAGCAACAGATTGTGAGAACAAGTGAAATATTGTACAACAGGGATTTTGTTAGAATCTCAGTCCCCAGGGTTTTTTTTGAGGATTTGTCAAGTAGGTACCTTTCATCTGGCAGGTAACAAAATTCCAGACTCACAGAAGAAAAGCTGGTATTCAGCATAAACCATATTGTTTGTGTAAATAGTTTAGGCCCAGTGAGCCACTCTCATCAGATAGGGTGGTGGAAACCCTCCCCAGATTTGTTTCTAGATTCCAGCCAAGGGCCAACCTTGTAAGTTAAGCAGGCCTTTTTTTTTTTTTTTTTTTTTTTTTATTTTTTTATTTTTTTTTTTTTTTTTTTTTTTTTTTTTTTTTTTTTTTTTTTTTAATTTAAAGATTTTACTTACTTGTTTGAGAAGGAGAGAGAGCATCAGTGATGGAGAGAGGCACAGGGAGAGAGAGAAGCAGACTCTCTGCTGAGCAGAGAGCCCGACGTGGGGCTTGATCCTAGGACTCTGGGATCATTACCTGAGCCAGCGGCAGACGCTTAACCAACTGAGCCACCCAGGCACCCTTTAACCCATTGAGCAGACCTTTTAAAGGAAAAGCAGTTAGGCCTGCTATTAAATTTTTTCTGGCTAAATGTACAAATGAAGCACCTGAGGATTTTGTTTTAATGAAGAGTCAGATTCAGTAGGTGTAGGAGGGCCCAACATTTGGCATTTCTAATCACATTCAAGTAGTACCCATGTTGGTAGATTGCAAATGTACTTTGGTAGCCAGGTAGTTACTCTGAAAGCTTGAAGTCCTTTCTATTAAGTGTTTTTTATTCTAAATGACATGTTTTTATTTTGAATAGTGGGAACATTTTTTTGTTGATGGTTAAATTCTCTGTGTGGACAACCAGTAGTTATTTCTGGAGTGATGTAGTTTATTTCTTACTAAACTATCAAACTTGAATAAAGAGATCTAAATTTATACCTCAGTATTTCCATAATTTTGTGTCACTGGGAACATGGAAAAAAAAGACAGTTTTAGTGACTGTTACAGAAAAGGGTACAAGGTCTAGAATGTTGGTAGTATTAATTGTACAGTCCTACAGTCTCTTACCAACTTGAAAACCCAAGAACTCTGAAAATGAAAACTATTTTCATGAATAACTTGACCTGAGAAAACCTAACCTGACCTAAATTCATTTGGCAAAAAAAACCTGACCAGCATTTGTATTATCTCAGTGTGTCTACTCATAGCTTTTACCTAAAAAATATTCTTGTGGGTGAATATGCAGTGCTGCCTCAAACCCTTCTGGGTATGGTGCATCTGTGGTAAATACTACATTTTGAAATAAATATATTTGAATTCCTAACCCTATCTGACCCCAGGTTTTCACATGAAGCATCATGGTCCTTTAGTGGAAATATGGAAAACAAATATGTCTCAAAAGTATTATCAAAATGCATAAAGAAATATAAAAATATTAGCAATTAGTGGATCATATTCAAACCTCCTGTTCATGCAAGATGTAACCTAAGAAATGCATTATACTGGTTTCATTTGTAGTAATTCATAGCTTTTGAAGGTTAATTCAAAGAGAATTTGTAAATATGCTTTTAGATTTTGATTATTGGTGTTAATGCAATTATTTATGCATGACTAAGTGAAATGTGAGGAAGAATAACAAGTAGTAAACTTGTAATTAGAGGATCTGTTTACACTTGTATTACACAACTTAATTGTGCATTACTGTTTTTTTGCCCAATTATAATCATCATTGTCCAGTGTTGATAAAAAAACTTAACTTCTCATTTTTTACTTTGATGCATGGGACTCCAGATTAGCCAGTATGTTTTTGTTTTGATAATTTTAGGTGAGTTTTGTCTTATTTGGTGTATAGAAATGATTTTACTTAAACATAAAAACATAATGCTAAATATGGTAATATCTGCAAATCACTGGTTCAGAATTTAGTAATATATAAAAACATGATAATACTGTAGTAGTGTGGTATAAGAATGCTCAAGAGAATGGCCCAGTTTCATTCTTCTGCATGTGGCTGTCCAAATTTTCCCAGCACCGTTTATTGAAGAGACTTGTCTTTTTTCCATTGGATATTCTTTCCTGATTTGTCAAAGATTAGTTGACCATAGAGTCAGGGGTCCATTTCTGGGGTCTCTATTGTGTTCCATTGATCTATGTGCCTGTTTTTGTGCCATTACCATGCTGTCTTGATGATCATAGCTTTGTAATATAGCTTGAAGTTAGGCATTGTGATGCCCACAGTTTTAGTTTTCTTTTTCAACAATCCTCTGGCAATTTGGGGTCTTTTCTGGTTCCATACAAATTTCAGGATTGTTTGTTCCAGCTCTGAAAAATGTCGATGGTATTTTGATAGGGATTGCATTGAAAGTACAGATTGCTCTGGGCAGCATAGACATTTTCACAATATTTATTCTTCCAATCCATGAACATGGAATGTTTTTCCATCTTTTCTTGTCTTCCTCCATTACTTTTATAAGTGTTCTGTAGTTTCTAGAGTATAGATCTTTTATCTCTTCGGTTAGGTTTAGTCCTAGGTATCTTACGATTTTTGATGCTATTGTAAATGGAATTGATTCCTTAATTTCTCTTTCTTTAGTCACATTGTTTATGTATAGAAACACAACTGATTTCTGTGCATTTATTTTGTATCCTGTCATGGTGCTGAATTGCTGTGTGAGTTCTAGTAGTTTGGGGGTAGAGTCTTTTGGGTTTTTCACATGAAGTGTCATGTCATCTGCTAAGAGAGAGTTTGACTTCTTCTTTGCCAGTTTGAATTCCTTTTATTTCTTTCATTGTCTGACTCCTGAGGCTAGGACATCTAGTACTATGTTGAAAAATAATGGCGAGAGTGGGCATCCGTTTGTGTTCCTGACCTTAAGGGAAAAGCTCTCTTTTTTTCCCCATTGAGAATTTTCTTATGCCATAAACAAAGATAAACTCAAAATGGATGAAAGACCTCAGTGTGAAACAGGAATCCATCAAAGTCCTGGAGGAGAACATAGGCAGTAACCTCTTCAATATCGGCCACATCAACTTCTTTTAAGTCATGTCACTAAAGGCTAGGAAACAAAAGCTAAGTCAGACAACAGTCAACAAAGCTAAGAGGCAACCCACAGATGGGGAGAACATATTTGCAAATGACATTATGGATAAAGGGCTGGTATCCAAGATTTATAAAGAATTTCTCAAACTCAACACCCAGAAAACAAATAATCCAGTCAAGAAATGGGCAGAAGATAGGAACAGGCACTTATCCAAAGAAGACATACAAATGGCTAACAGACACATGAAAAAATGTTCAACATCACTAAGTCATCAGGGAAATACAAATTAAAACCACAATGAGATACCACTTTACACCAGTTAGAATGGCAAAAATTAACATGACAGGAAACAACAAATGTTGACGAGGATGTGGAGAAAGGGGAACCATCTTATACTGTTGGTGGGAATGCAAGATGGTACAGCCACTCTGGAAAACAGTATGGAGGTTCCTCAAAATTTGAACATAAAGCTACCCTAGTACCTAACAGTTGCACTACTAGGTAAGTGAAAAGAAGGGGCACATGCATCCCAATGTTCATAGCAGCAATGTCCGCAATAGCCAAACTGAAAGGAGCCGAGATGTTCTTCAGCAGAATAGATAAAGAAGATGTGGTTTATATATATAATGGAATATTACTCAGCCATCAGAAAGGATGAATACCAACCATTTGCATCGACAAGGATGGATTTCACTTATGCTAAGTGAAATAAGTCAAGCAGAGAAAGATAATTATCATATGGTTTTATTCATATGTGGAGCATAAGAAATAGCGTGGAGGACCACAGGGGAAGGGAGGGAAAACTGAAAACTGAATGGGAAGAAATCAGAGAGGGAGACAAACCATGAGAGACTCTGGACTCTGGGAACCAAACTGAAGGTTACAGAAGGGAAGGGAGTGGGGGAATGGGGTAATCCAGTGATGGGTATTAAGGAGGGCATGTGTGGTGATGACCACTGGGTGTTATATACAACTAAAGAATTGTTGAACACTACATCAAAAACTAATGATGTACTATATGTTGGCTAACAACATAATAATGAAAAAATAATGGTGAGGATGATAAGGAAAAAAAGAAGAAGAAGTGGTGCTTAAGATAGATACACTAAGAAGTCTCAGGGATATTTGGTAACGACCTGGATGTAATTTTCTATTTCAGACAGAGTTACTGTTGTCTCAAAAGGACATTTTGGAAACTTTTTTTTGTTAAGGATGAATGAGATTATTGGACATGATGAATTTGAGGTAGACCAAACACAAGAGTGAGCTATGGTGCTTTATTTGAAGATTAAGTCCAGAATTGAGATTTTGAGGCATTGTTCACTTAAAAATTAAAATCGAATTTGTTAGAGTTATGGAGACAATGGGGAAGAGAAACCTGAGAAATAGGAAAGAAGACTAAAGCAGTACAATTACAGACACCAAGGGAGAGAAGGTGGATTTGGCTATCATTGGCCAGTACTATAATGGAAAAGTCAGGGAGTTTGAAAAGTGAGAAAAATCTCTTGAATTGGACAAGTAGTAAACTTGAAAACAGGTTTATTGGAACAGTGGCCTAGATTGGTCAAGTTTAGGAGATGATGAGGTAGGAATTAATTAATTTGAATCCCAGAGAGATTTGGTAAAAGAAGTAATGTCACTTCAAAAATGGAAAACAGTGGCTGGAACATTTTTTTTTTTATTAAAGATTTTATTTATTCATTTGTCAGAAAGCACAAGCAGGGGGAGCAGCAGGGAGAGGGAGAAGCAGACTCCCTGGTGAGCAGGGAGCCCAACGAAGGGCTCCATCCCAGGACCCTGAGATCATGACCTGAGCTGAAGTCTAATGCCCAACCAACTGCACCACCCAGGCACCCTGAAGCTTTTTTTTTTTTTTTTTTTTTTTTTTAAGATAGATAAAAGAGCTAGTGAAGAGAGATGAATGAGAAATAGTGAATAACTAATGGTAGAAATCTTAGAATGAAATAAATTGTAGAACAAGAATACAAATGGGAGATATTAGATAATAACATTTCTAACCCATGCTAAAGTAAATGTCCTGCTGCCAAAGTGAATTTGTACCCTTTTGCTCCTTTATTAGTTTCAAAGAGGTAAGCCCTTCATTACATTCATAGAAGCCACCTGTCAGACAAGTGATCTGAACTATAAATAGTCATGTTTCATAGAGAAAAATAGAAACATGAAAGTAGCTGTACAAGCAAAATGTACAACTAACTTCTAAATAATTCTAATAGATTGGGTGTATATCACAGTTATCTCAGCCTTTAGACTCAGCTGTTCTGTTTCACAGGTTTCATTTATATAGTGAATTGTTTCAGAGGCAAACAGGATTTTTCTCATATAATAAAAGTTTCCTACTTAGGGGACTGTGTAAATCTAATAATTTTATAGGTGTCTTTGTAAGCATAATAGATTAAGACACAGAAATTTTTGCACAGCATCCATTGATTATAATCTATATAAGGAGTGCCTGGGTGGCTCAGTTAAGCATCTGCCTTCAACTCAAGTCATGATCCCACTACCCTGGGATCAAGTCCTATCTCAGGCTCCCTGCTTAGCAGGGAATCTGCTTCTCCCTCTCTCTGCCACTCTCCCCTACCTGTGTTCTCTTTCTCCCTGTCAAATAAATATATCTTTAAAAAAAAAAATCTTTATATAGTAATTGCTTTTAGTTAATTTTACTGTCTTAGAAAATGCTCCCCCCACAAAACTATTGGATATGGATATAAACAGTATGTTGGAAAGGGAATTCAGAGTAACAATTATCCAGGCAATGGCTAGGTTGGAGAAAACCAATAGTGACAACATAGAATCTCTAAAGGTAGAAGTGGATAGAGCCGATCTGGCAGAAGTTAAAAATGCTATCAGTGAGGTCCAATCTAATCTAAATACTCCAACAACTAGGGTAACCAAGGCAGAAGATAGAATTAGTGATCTAGAAGACAAACTGATAGAAAAGAAGGATCAGGAGGAGGCCTAAAACAGTTAGAAGCCATGAAAACAGAATTAGGGAAATAAATGATGCCATGAAACATTCCAGTGTCAGAATTATTGGGATCCCTGAGGGGGTGGAGAAAGAGAGAAGACTAGAAGATATAGTTGAACAAATTCTGGATGAAAATCTCCCCAGTCTGGGGAATGGGACAGTGTTCATGTCCTAGAGGCAGTAGAACACATCAAAGAAATTAGAAGCTGGTTCTCTGAAAGAATTAATAAGATCAATAAAGCACTGGCCAAACTAATCCAAAAGAGAAGAGAGAGGACCCAAATTAATAAAATTATGAATGAAAGGGGAGAGTTCACGACTAACACCAAGGAAATAGAAACAGTCATCAGAAATTATTATCAGCAGTTATATGCCAATAAGTTAAGCAACCTAGAAGAAATGGATGCATTCCTGGAAACCTGTAAACTTCCAGAGTTCACGACTAATACCAAGGAAATAGAAAGAATCATCAGAAATTATTATCAACAATTATATGCCAATAAGTTAAGCAATGTAGAAGAAATGGATGCATTCCTGGAGACCTGTAAACTTCCAAGACTGAAACAGAAAGAAGTTTACAACAGGACCTGATGGATTTCCTGGGGAATTATACCAAACATTCAAAGTAGAAATAATACCTATTCTCCCTGAAGCTGTTTCAGAAGAAAACTTTGACTCTTTCTCTGAAGCCAGCATTACCCTGATCCCCAAACAAGGCAAAGACCCCATCTAAAAGAATTTCAGACCAATATCCTTGATGAATATGGATGTCAAGATTCTCAACAAGATCCTAGCTAATAGTATCCAACAGTACATTAAAAAGTTACCCACCATGACCTGGTGGGATTTATCCCTGGAATGCAAGGGTGGTTCAACATTCGCAAATAAATCAGTATGATAAAACAAATCAATAAGAGGAGAGAAAAACCATATGGTCCTCTCAATTGATGCAGAAAAAGCATTTGACAAAATACAGCATCAGTTCCTGATTAAAACTTTTTAAAGTATAGGGATAGAGGGAACATTCCTCAACTTCATAAAATTTGTCTATGAAGAACCCACAACGAATATCATTCTCAATGGGGAAAAGCTGACAGCCTTCCCTTTGAGATGAGGAACATGACAAGGATGCTCACTCTTGCCACTGTTGTTCAACATAGTACTAGAAGTCCTAGCAACAGTATTCAGAAAATAAAAAGAAATAGAAGGTATTCAAATTGGCGAAGAAGAAGTCAAACTCTCTCTCTTCTCGAATGATGTGATACTTTATATGGAAAACCCAAAAGACTCCACCCCCAGACTACTAGAATTCATATAGCAATTCAGTAATGTGGCAGGATACAAAATCAATGCACAGAAATCAGTTGCTTTCTTAAACACTAACAATGAAAATATAGAAAGGGAAATTAGAGAATTGATTCCATTTGCTATAGCACCAAGGACCATAAGATAACTGGGAATAAGCCTAACCAAAGAGGTAAAGGATCTGTACTCAAGGAACTATAGAACACTCATGAAAGAAGTTGAAGAAGACACAAAAAGATGGAAAAGCATTCCATGCTCCTGGATCGGAAGAATAAATATTGTTAAGATGTCTGTGCTGCCCAGAGCAATCTATACTTTTAATGCCATCCCAATCAAAATTCCACTGGCATTTTTCAATGTGCTGGAACAAATCCTAAAATTTGTATGAAACCAGAAAAGACCCCAAATTGCTAAGGAAATGTTGAAAAAGAAAAACAAAACTGGGGGCATCACGTTGCCTGATTCCAAGCTTTTTTACTCCAAAGCTGTGATCACAGAGGGCGTAGTACTGGCACAGAAACAGACACATAGACCAGTAGAACAGAGTAGAGTCCAGATATGGACCTGCAACTCTATGCTCAAATAATCTTCGACAAAGCAGGAAAAAATATCCAGTGGAAAAAAGACAGTCTCTTCAATAAAAGGTGCTGGGAAATTGGACACTACGTATAGAAGAAGGAAACTTAACCATTCTTTAACACCATACACAAAGATAAACTCGAAATGGATAAGACCGCAACGTGAAGCAGGAATCTATAAAATCCTAGGGAAGAATATAGGCAATAACCTCCTCAACATCAGCCACAGCAACTTCTTTCAAGACATGTCTCCAAAGGCAAAGGAAACAAAAGCGAAAATGAACTTTTGGGACTTCATCAAGCTCAAAAGCTTCTGCACAGCAAAGGAAACAGTCCAACAAAACAAAGAGGCAGCCCACAGAATGGGAGAAGATATTCACAAATGACACTGCAGACAAAAGGCTGATATTGAAGATCTATAAGGAACTCCTCAAACTTAACACTCAAAAAAACAGATAATCATGTCAAAAAATGGGCAGAAGACATGAGCAGATGCTTCTCCAAAGAAGACATACAAATGGCTAACAGACACATGAAAAAATCTTCATCATCATTAGCCATTGGGGAGATTCAAATCAAAACCACATTGAGATACCACCTTACACCAGTTAGAATGGCCAAAATTAACAAGACAGTATTTAACAAGTTGAAGAGGATGTGGAGAAGGGGGAACCCTCTTACAGTGTTGGTTGGAATGTAAGTTGGTGCATCCACTTTGGAAAACAGTGTGGAGATTCCTTAAGAAATTAAAAATAGAGGGCGCCTGGGTGGCTCAGTTGGTTAAGCGACTGCCTTCAGCTCAGGTCATGATCCTGGAGTCCCGGGATCGAGTCCCGCATCAGGCTCCCAGCTCCACGGGGAGTCTGCTTCTCCCTCTGACCTTCTCCTCGCTCATGCTCTCTCTCACTGTCTCTCTCTTCTCTCAAATAAATAAATTAAAAATGTTTAAAAAAAAAATTAAAAATAGAGCTACCGCTTGACCCTGCATTTGCACTACCCCAAAGATGTAGTGAAAAGAAGGGCCATCTGTACCCCAATGTTCATAGCAGCAATGGCCACAATAGCCAGACTGTGGAAAGAGCCAAGATGCACTTCAACGGACGAATGGATAAAGAAGATATGGTCCATATATATAATGGAGTGTTATGCCTCCATCAGAAAGGATGAATATCCAACTTTTGTATCAACATGGACGGGACTGGAGGAGATTATGCTGAGTGAAATAAGTCAAGCAGAGAGAGTCGATTATATGGTTTCACTTACTTACGGAGCATTAGGAATAACATGGAGGACATTAGGAGAAGGGAAGGAAAAGTGAATTGGGGGAAATTGGAAGGGAAGAGGAAGCATGAGAGACTGTGGACTCTGAGAAACAAACTGGGTTTTGGAGGGGAGGGGGGTAGGGGGGATGGGTGAACCTGGTAGTGGATATTAAGGAGGGCAGGTATTACATGGAGCACTGGGTATGGTGCATAAACAATGAATCTTGAACACTGAAAAAATAAATTAAAAAAGGAAAATGCTCTAGTTGCAGACAGTATTTTTCATATTGGGTTTCTCCCCAAAAAATGACAGTAAAATAAATGTCATGACACATAGATACTTGAATGACAGCCATTTCCGTAGACTGGTGCATGTCTTCTGTGTACTGCATATACTTTGTACTTGTGCACAAAGTAAAAGTGCTTTGTGAATTTGGGTAGAGTTCTCTACCACAGTTGTCCCATTGTAGTATAAGCCCAAGTATTCCACTGATCTCTGATTTCATTATGAGAAAGGAAAAGAGATGAATTTTTTTTTTTTTTTTTAAGATTTTATCCATTTATTTGACAGACAGAGATCACAAGTAGGCAGAGAAGCAGGCAGAGAGAGAGAGAGGAGGAAGCAGGCTCCCCGCTAAGCAAAGAGCCTGATGCGGGGCTCGATCCCAGGACCCTGGGATCATGACCTGAGCGGAAGGCAGAGGCTTTAACCCACTGAGCCACCCGGGTGCCCCAAGAGATGAATTCTAAGAAAGCAATTCATACTTATTCTTTCCTATCAAGCTGCTCTTCATTTTTTTACTCAACCTGAATCATCTTTTTACCAGAAAATCTTTATAAATTCACAGATCATTTACGATATAAAATAGATAATGTTGGAATGATTAGAAGATTATTAGGTAAGGTAAATAGTTAGGCTTTGGTTCTTTTTCCATCTGTTGCAACATGGTTTGTAGCACTGCTATGAATATAAATACAGTGCTTCGAAGTGTGAGGAGAGGAGCAGAGAAAGATTATGAAGGTGATTTTTAAGGTAGATAATTTGAATTTCTACCTTTTTCTTTTCCTAAGTGCTTTCATTTAAAACATTTTATAAAAATTTGACCAATTTGAGTGGACAAAGATAGTTACCTTGTTAATTGTGTGAAGTAAGTTCTTAGATTCCTTTCCAAAGCAATAGCAAGATCAGTTTGGTTAGGTTTAGGGGGATACTTTTTTTTGGTCCTCAGAGTTGTAAAATACATGCGACATGATCTTCTTTATTTGCTCCTGCTTTACATAATTTGTACTATAGCTCTTGTTATTATAATTAATCATAAGAGTATTATCTTATAAATTCTTGTATTTTAATATTCAGATGTCTGAGGTGGGGACTCCTTTCATTACAAATGCTGGATTGTGAAAAGTCAAGTTAAAGTCACAAGTTTCTGTAATGTCTGTATATACTGAGAGAGAACTGAATGTAATATATGTGTATTGCTCAATGAATTTTCACAGATTGACACACCTGTGAACCCAGCACCTATTTCAAGAAACAGAGTTTGGGATACTTAAAAGTTTTTATGAATTTTTTTCTGAATAGTATGTTCAGTAATTTTTTTCTAAGTGAATACTGTGTTCAGTTTTCTAGTTATAGGATGATACAGTGGTGAACTGAAACAGACTTAGAGTGTGAGGAGATAAATATCAGTCACATGAATAAATGTAATTACAATCTGCTGTGTATACTAAACATATGTTCTCTGCCCTGTGAAAGGCAGTATAATGAGGTAGACTGTAGAGTGATTTTATACTGGGGAATAAGGGTAGATACTAGAATCAGATTGCTTAGGTTCAAATTCTGTTGTCAATTCTGGTATTTACGTGACTTTAGGAAAATAATGTCTCTTACAACTCATTTCTTAAATGAAGATGGTAATAGTAACTTACTTTATATGGTTGGTGTGGACATTAAAAGATTATTTATGCAAAAAATTAGTATAATGTAGATTATATGTATTAGTAATTTATTTTGTCTTCTGGGTATTGTTTGTTTGATATTGTATCATTTTATTTGAAAATGATACAGAAGCATACTTCATAAAG
The DNA here is from genome assembly GCF_002288905.1 of Enhydra lutris kenyoni. Lineage (NCBI taxonomy): Eukaryota > Metazoa > Chordata > Mammalia > Carnivora > Mustelidae > Enhydra > Enhydra lutris. The sequence continues at coordinate 48,067,820 of NW_019154089.1, forward strand.
TAGCTTCTTATCTCTTCTAGCGTTCAGATCAAATAATCCAAAGGGATATCAGAATCTAGTTACATAATATTCTGGTAGTATTTATAGCATGTTTCAAATTTTAGTGTGTTTTGGGGCACCTGAGTGGCTCAGTAAGTTAAGTGTCCCACCCATGGTTTTGCATCAGGTTGTGATCTCAGAGTCTTGAGATTGAGCCCTTGAGTTGGGGCTCCCTGCTCAGCATGAAGACTGAAGATTTTTTTCCCTCTGCCCCTCCTCCCACTCATGCATGGAGTGCTTGTTCTCTCTCTCTCTTTAAAATAAATAAACACCTTAAAAAAAATTTTAAGTGTGGATAAGGATCACTGGGGTATCTCCTGTAAATGCACATTACAGTGGGTCCCTTTCTAGCCACACTTAGCTCTGTAATCAATATTTCTTATAATAACTCATGTATTTCTTAGGAACACAAGTTTGAAAACCACTGGGCTGTAAGTCTCTTGCGTTTTATATATATATATATATATATATATATATATATATATTTTTTTTTTTTAAGATTTTATTTTTATTTATTTGACAGACACATAGAGAACACAAATAGCGTGAGTGGGAGAGGGGGAAGCAGGCTTCCTGCTGAGTGGGGAGCCTGATGTGGGACTTGATCCCAGGATCATGACCTGAACTGATGGCAGACACTTAACGACTGAGCCACCCTGGCGCCTCTTTAAGTCTCTTTTGTACGTAGGCCAAATACTCAGTTATTTTGTCCCATCATTTTAACGTATAACACTATGAGGTGTTTTTTGCTGTTACTGTTTTTGGTACATATTCTTATTACTACAAATGGTTAAAAAAAAAAATCCCTAAATCTGTACTTGGCTCTAGGATTCTGTATTAGTAAATAGTATCATATGTCAGATTAGCCAATTGAGAAACCTGGATTTATTCTTGATTCCTCCCTCTACCTTTCCTCTAATCCTATACCTTTCTTATTGCCTCTGATTCATTACTGATGGTTTCTCTCATGGAAGATTTTTTTTGTTGTTGTTTTTTTTTTGTTGTTGTTGTTTTAAAGATCCCAAATTGCCAAAGCAATTTTTTTTTAAGTTTTATTTATTTATTTGACAGAGATCACAAGCAGGCAGAGAGAGGAGGAAGCAGGCTCCCTGCCAAGCAGAGAGCCCGAAGCGGGGCTAGATCTAGATCCCAGGACCCTGAGATCATGACCTGAGCCGAAGGCAGAGGCTTTAACCCACTGAGCCACCCAGGCGCACCTTGCATGGAAGATTTTGTAACATCTATTTATACCTACCTTTGTCCTCCCAACAGTCTGTTTTCCAAAGTTGTCTTTCTAAAACACAGCTGATTATGCCATCTACTTGCATAAGTGTTTTCCCTAGTAATTACCCTTTGCTCAAAGATGACCTGAGTTTCTTAGTATATAAGACCATTGTAATGCATCTTTTCCTTTATTCTTCCTGATGACCTTGTTTCTGGGAATATTTAGTTTCCTGCTGTTCCTTGAGGAAAATAGCATTTTTTTTTTCATGTGTCTTTATTCACATACTATTCTTTTCTATCTTATGTCTCCCCTTTTCAGTCTTTCTTTCAGTGGGTATTTATTGAGAACCCACCATGTGCCTGGTATTGTATCAGAGGCCAGGGTTGCATGTATGAAAAAGATAGGTTTCCTGTTCTCACTTGTCTTAATGTCTAGAGAAGTCTATCAGGCACCCTTCTTTTTTTTTGTTCCCATAATATTTATTGCCAACCTCTCTGTCATATATTATTAAGTGATAATGTGCTTCTCTTTTCTCATTTAATTTTGATCTCCAGGGCTGAGACCGTATTTTACGTTTATTAATATTTCTCGCCTAGCATTTGGCACAGTACGTGGCATAGAGTGATCACTGAAGTGTATTTGAATAAAAGTTGGAAATCTAAATCCAGAGCTACTTCAAGGATAAGTCAGAACTGCCCTTTATAGAATACATTTATATTTTTAATTATGTAAGTAGTAAAATGGCTGTGTTCAGTCTAGTGGGGAAACCTATGTTCTGAGTATATTATTCCCATTATATAATCTTAATGTTACATTTTTTTTTTCTTTAGGAACTTTGGGAAGAATATTCTGTCATTTAAAGGTTAAATTTAAAAATATTTTAAGTCATTTATTTTTAATTAAAAAAATTTTTTTAGAGAATGTGAGCAGGGGAGGGGAAGAGTGGGAGGGAGAGAGAGAGAGAGAGAATGAGAATCTTGAGCAGGCCTCACACACAGCACAGAGCCCGACTTGGGACTTGATCTCATGACCTGACTTGAGTCAAATGAAGAGTGGGTGCTTAAGCAACTAAGCCACCCAGGTGCCCCAGTTTTTTAAGGATTTATTCAAAATTATGATTTGAAATAAAGATTACAGAATATATAATTCTAATTATTAAGATTATATATTCATACATCTTTTAATTTAAAAAATCTTATTTAAATTCAATTTAATATACACTGTATTATTAGTTTCAGAGGTATGCATACATCTTTTAATAGAGGTTCTCTTCAGATGAGTCATTTACCTATTTCCAGCTGACTCTTTTGTTTCATGTTCTGTACCTTGATCTTGGCCTGTATCTTACAGTTATATTATGACATGCTTGTAATAAGCCAATTAAAGACACGATTTTTGTTCGTACCATTGTAAACCAATCACATTAGTGAACTGGTAGATGTCACTTACTTAATTTATCCAATCAGTTACAAAATGATAACCTTCAACTAGGATCCCCCCCCATATTAGTATATAAATCTTTTCCCCTTGAAATCATTCAAAATCAGCACTTCTTTGGAATTATAGAAAGGAAGATGTATTTTTGAATGAATAGAGAAAAGGTAACTTTTCTCTGAGGTAACTTTGACATTCAAAATTGAAGTGGAGGGAGAGATCTGAATCTCTGGGTCATTGGAAAGACAGTCTCAAAATGTTACAGATCAGCAAAAGTCACTTCACTTTTTCCTGCCATTGTTATTACGCAAGTAGGACATGGGAACAAGAACCCAGCAAAACTATTCTCTTCTGTCTCTGGGAAAAAGAAATAGAATGCAGACCTAGTTGTAAGAAAATCTTTTTCTTTTCTTTTCTTTTCTTTTTTTTTTTTTTTAACAATTTACTTATTTATTAGAGAGAGAGTATTTGCACAAGCAGGTGGAGGGGTAGAGGGAGAGAGAATTTCAAGCAGATTCCCCGCTGAGCAGGGAGCCCAACATGGGACTCTGAGATCATGAGCTGAAACCAAGAGTCAGATGCTTAACTGACCAAGACCCCAGGTGCCCCATGTTTAAGAAAACCTTATTAATAATAGTTGAAGTTTAACTATACTTACAGTAATATCATTTATAATACAATGTGGGATACTTTGCAGAGTGAAAGGAGGTGGTATTAATAATTATAGTGAAACAACAGATGTAAATTTGAAGCCAGGCGGATGAAATAGAATCATCATCATAACTGCTGCAGTAGTGGTATGAAGGATATGTCATGGGAACATAAAGAGGGGGGCTTGTAGGTTAGGGAAAACCTTTATACATCTGAGCCAGACTTCAAGAATGAGAAGGATTTTTCCCCAAGTTGGCTAGACAGAGGGCAGGCCAGGCTAAAGAAACCTACTGTCATCTTGCTGACCATGTAGCCCTGCCTCTTACCAAATCATTCCCTCTCAAGAGGTGCTTTATGTCCATCATTCTTCTAAAACAACCCTATGAAAACTTGCAGTTTTTAGTATGATAAACCTAACATTTAAGAAGATTATAATTAAACTGATTTGCTATCAGTAGTAACAGATTTTCCTTGCACATCTCTACTATAGTATTTATATTTAAAATATGTCAATGATTAAAAGAAGATGATTACCTGCTATAGAGAGGAAACATGAATATTTTCAGTATGTGAGGAAAGATAATACTTGTTTTGCATTCCATATGGTTACACCAGAACAAATGGATGAAAGTTAGAAAGGAGCATATTTTGTCATTGGTATAAGAAAAGGTAACCTACCATGCGATCCAAAGGTTGAAACAGGCTCTCCTGCAAGTTCTGAGTTCCTCTGCATTAGAGGTAAAAGGAAGGTCCTTTTCCCAGGGTGCAATCAATGGGATATATAATTTCCCTACTGAATTATATCTCTTTGATATTAATAATAATTAAAGAATTTCAGGAAATGTTAGAGCTTGAAGCAGTTCTTCCTCAACATTTGGATCTGTGGATAAGGGTGGGAAGATATATTCGCGGTATGTTTGCTAGTAGAGGGGGACAGATTTGCTGCCGGCTTTTGCAAAGGTAATACCAACTATAGTAATTCCCATATGCTTTTAATCATTTAAATCTATCTAATAGATAGTATCTAATAGATGATATTAAAGATATCACTAAGTCATATCAGATTTATGTAGTCATATTTAATTTTGTTACATTAAGTTTCTAATGCACCCTACTTTACTAGCTTGTTGCTTTATTAGCATTTTTTCACATATATTCACAAGTAAATCACAGAAAATATTGTTCAGCTCTGCTCCCACTTGTAATTCCTCTTTGAAATTTTCAAGAAGGCAGATGAGATGATAACAGTTTCTACTTTAAAAATGAGCAAATCTTGGGGCACCTGGGTGGCTCAGTCAGTTAAGCATCTGCCTTCGGCTCAGGTCATGATCCCAGGGTCCTGGGATCAAGCCCTGCATCAGGCTCCTTGCTAAGCAGGGAACCTGCTTCTTCCTTTCCCTCTGCCTGCTGCTCCGCTGCTTGTGCTGTCAAATAAATAAATAAAATCTTTTTTTAAAAATGAGTAAACCTTAAAAAAAATTTAAAAATGAGCAAATCTTGGATCATAAAATAATGTTCTAAAACATGAAACAAAAATTCATTAAACACATTAATAGGGATGCCTGGGTGTCTCAGTTGGTTAACCGCCTGCCTTTCAGCTCAGATCATGGGATTGAGTTCCACATCAGGCTCCTTGCTCATCAGGGAGCCTGCTTCTCCTTCTGCCCGTGGCTCCCCCTGCTCGTGCTCTGTTTTTCTCTCTCTCTCCGCCCTCTGACAAAATCTTAAAAATCAAAAAACAAAAAAAAACCCACATTCACGTGGACATTAAGCATTTGCTTGGACTAAACACATAATTTTCACGATTCATAAAAATGGTATTTACTAAAAAATAACTTTTAACAATAGTTGCTACTATTTATTGGGTGTTTGTTATGGTTTAGGCACTGTGCTAAGCACCTCACATCTTTTAACAGTGCTTTCAAAGTAAGTAATTAGTATTTTCACTATAGATAGGAGAAAGTGGATGCCCACGAGATTGACTTAGACAGGGCTGTGTGGTTTTTTTGTAGGTGAATAAACTAGATTTGAATCCAGTTCTTTTTCATTTCATAGTTCTTTACAGTACTCCCGAATAGCTGTATGCCAGTAGCTTTTGGTCATTAATCTACTACATGTACTTGAACCTAAATTTATTTAAAAATCAATTTTATGTTTTGTATTTATTAACAGATAAAAATACTTCTATAAAGTTTATTGCAGCATGTTACAAAGAAGTAAATATTAAAAACATTTTAAAATAAATGCATGTTTACTCACACAAATATGACATACACTATGTACCTGTGTGTATATGTGTGCATGTGTGCCTATAGGGAGACTTGAGCTGGAGGGGAATGAGTGTATATGTATGTGTCTGTACATATATAGATCTAGATAAAAGGTTTGTCTACTGTAGTTTTCTCTTGGTGTTTTTCTGCATGTATGTGTATGTATATGCATATGTGTTTATATAATATTAAATTGCTAGATATTTAGAGTTGGCTGTTTATTTCATTACCCTCAGAGAGATTCATCAGGAACACTCAGGACTCACAAGTTACACAATAAGAAGAAAAGAGCCACTGTAATTCTACTAGTTCTTTTGTGTTTTGCTTCCTTGCTTTTGAATGGTTTGCCATCGTAGCCAGCTAGCCGAAATTTTTCTTCCCCTAGGCATCTGTGGGTTTCCTAAACATCAAGGCTTCTGGGAATATCCTGACTATCTCATTTGTGCATTATACTTCTCACATAGCACTGTTATCAGTAGATAGTTTTGGAGATACTAAGTTGGAAACATTAAGTGAAAGTAGGAAGAAATAAAAAGAGGTAAACTTTTTCCTGAATTTCTTTGTGCTTCTTGCCATCTTACCAACCCCCAGTAAAAACCACATTGAGCTCAGTTTCCCTGCTACTCATCCAAGTGTAAGTTCTGACTAGGAGAAGAGTTGACAGACTATAGAGCCAAACTATGTGAGCCAAGTCCGCTTTATTGAAATAAAGCCACGTTCATTCATTTATGTATTTTCTACAGTTGCTTTCTTGGTAAAACAGCAGAGTGTAGTAGTTAAAACAGAGACTTTATGTCCTTCAAAGTTTAAAATACTTACTCTCTGGATCTTTACAGAAAAAGTTTGCAGACTCCTGATGTAGCAGGTAAGGAAGAAACCAGGGATTTCTCATTTCTTTTCCAGGAACTTTAACCTGTTATTTCCATGGGAACATTGTAGGACATGAGCATTACATAGTATTTCATCTAGAATGGCTCTCATATTATTTTGAGTTGGTCTAGGAAGTAGCTTCTGGAAGGAAACAGCTTGTTTTTTCAGCAAGTATGTTATGAAGAAACTTTGAAAGTTGTCCTTAGTTGGGGGTTCCTGGGAATTAATTATGTAAAAGAGAAAGGAGGTGAGGAGGGGAAGGAAGGAGAAAGGCTAGTTCATTTTGATTTAGATTGACAACTGTAACACCTGTATTTTTAGTGTTCGGTTCATTTTGTATTATTATTCATGAGGCAAACGTTTGATCCAATGTTGACTTCTCACCACCTGTCAATTTTCAGATTGTGTGCAGGGAGATTTTTTTGTTGCTGTTGTCAGTTTTCTTCTACTTGTATGTAGGGTCTATTAAAGAAGGATGTCTCCTCTCATTGATGTATTTCCACTACCTAAAATAGTACTTGCCGGTGATAGATGTTTAAATATTATTTGTTGAGTGAATGAACTCAGATACGAGATTTTATTTTTGTAGCAAGATTGTGGTTTTTCAAAAATGTCTACAATCAGTTTGTACCTCGATAATAGGCAATAGTTAGAAATCCACAAACCCTTGTGAAGAATAAATATTTCCAGACTAATGATTTTAACTGTTGGTCCTATCAGAACATTACATAATAGTAACTGTATGATCACTTCAGTGAAGCTTTGGTGCCTGAAAACCTAATTATAAGTTGATGTGAACTGGTTAGGTTATATGTTTCCATTAGGTGAATATCTCAACTGGCTTTAGTGATCTTAACTCTTATTTTGCAAATGCTATATAGGTTCTGAATTACCTTGAAGGCTGTTATAAAATTAATATAAAGTTCTGAAATACAGTTAAACCATTTTGACACCATTGGTTTACTTAATATTTTCTTCTTCAATCTCTTCAGATACCATTTATAATAGTGAAAAGGTATTACTATATAATAACATTGATTTAACCTCGCAGTTCTTTTTGGTGGATCTGATTCTACCCAGTGATGAGCTGCTTTCATCCCACTTTTTTTTTTTTTTTTAAGATTTTATTTATTTAACAGAGATTACAAGTAGGCAGAGAGGCAGGCAGAGAGAGAGGAGGAAGCAGGCTCCCTGCTGAGCAGAGAGCCCGATGTGAGGCTCGATCCCAGGATTCTGAGATCATGACCTGAGCCGAAGGCAGAGGCTTTAACCCACTGAGCCACCCAGGCGCCCCTTTCATCCCACTTTTAAGATAACCTCAGAGTCATTAATTATAAAGACATATACTGAGCCATTTAAAATTAGATTGAGTTACATTGGGATTTAAAAAATCCAGAATTTGTGGGAGATGCTGTGAATGATCTCAGTGTATAGCAATTTTAAAGTACTTGGAAATAGCTGGGGTATGTAGTGTGCTTAGTGGTTTGGCACTAACCAATTTGTGGTTGTCATGGCTAACACCCAGTAAAACAGAATGGAGGAAAATAGGCAGATGCAAGCTAAATGTAAAATAGGACAATGCAGTTTCATTTGCTGAGGAAAACAGTAATTCAAAACAAATAGTTCTTTGATTTTGTGTTAACAAATAAAATTCTCAAAGTCATAATGGCTCTTAGATTAAAATATCAGCCATGTGATGATGCTCTTTTTTTCTTCTTTAGCTTGTGCTTTTGTTTTGTTTAAACAAATGGATGCTGAATATATGAAAAGTAAAATAGCTTGCAGCAACCTGAGGAAATTGACACTCTATTCCAGGGGAGTTGGTGGGCTGCTGACCACAGGGCCATATCTGGCTATTACCCATTTTTGTAGAGCGAGTGAGCTAAGATTGTTTTTTTATGTTTTTGAAGCTTTTTTTTTTTTCCTTTCAGTATTTTGAAAGATGTTGCTCTACTTTCTTCTCATTTGCCTTGTTTCTCATGAGAAGTCTCCTGTCAACCTTTTCTTTGCCCCTTTCCACGTAACTTGTCTTTTTTAGTATGGTTCCTTTTAAGGTTTTCTCTGCCAGTGGTTTTGAGTAATGTGATTATGATGTGCTTTGGTCTAGTTTTCTTTATGTTTCTGTACTTGGGATTGGTTGAACTTCCAGGGTTTATTGGGTTATTTTCATCAAATTTGAAAGGTTTTCATCCATTATTTCTTCAAATAATTTTTTTATCCTCCATTTCTTTCCTTTGAGGATTCCAGTTATACATTGTCATTGTGTTAGGCTACTTGACGTCCTTCAGTTCATTGATGTTCTTTTCATTTATTTCTTTTTTCTCTCTGTATTACATTTTGGATAATTTAAATTGCTTTGTCTTCAAGTTCACAGTTCTTACTTTCTATAAAAGTAATTATGCATTTATTCCCATCTGGTATATTTTCATTTAGACCTAGTTTTCATCTCCAGGAATTCAATTTGAATGATTTGTATACCTTTCATGCCTCTCCCAAAGTTTTTACACATACTGGCTTTTAATGTTCTTATCTGTTAATTCTAACATCTTTGTTAGTTCTGGGTCATTTTGGTTGATTAATTTTTCTGCTTTTTATAAGTCTATTTTACTGCTTCTTTGCATATCTGATAAATTTCGACTGGCTGTTAAACATTGTAATTTTTGCCTTGTTAGGTGCTTCATATTTTTTTTATTTGTATAAATTTTGACCATTGGTCTGAGACACAGTTTAGTTACTTGGGATTACTTTAATTCTTTCAAGTTTTGCTTTGAAGATTTGTTAGGTGGGATAAAAGAAGTGTTTAGTCTTACTCTGACTCTAACCAATCCACGTGAATTGTACAGATTTTCAATCTGGCTCTTAGGAACAGGCACTGCCCCGTCCTGTGTGAACAGAGGGTACTTTCCTTTTTACTTCTTTCAAGTAGTTAATTTTCTCACACGCTTGGACTAGTCATTGCTGTACAGACTACCAGAGGGGTCCCTTTGCAGATCTTCAGCATTCTCTCTCTTTTCTAATTCTTCTTAGTTTTCTTGGACTCTGAGTTCTGTCTTTAAATCTTGGACTGTTTGCCTGGATTTTTACCTGTCGGCACCAACACCTGGAAACTTTCTTAAGACAGTTAGCTGGGGGCAGTTCTAGGGTACAGTTGTGTGTTTCTCACCTCTCAGGGATCACTGTTCTTTACTGAGGTCCTGTGTTTTGAGAACAATGGTTTCATATATTTTGTCCTGTTTTTTGATTGATTCAAATATATTGGACAGTATTTTTGGTGCCTTTTGTATATTGTAGCAACAAGTATAGTTGGAATGTTGAAATTTAAGGTTTAGTAGTTAAATAATTCCAGGTGATGATACACGAGTTGGACCATAGGTATGAGTGGAGCAGAGGTGTGAAGGTCATTCGTATGGACTTTGAAGTCACCTAAGTAGATGGATTTGAGATAGAGAATAAGATTTTAAACCAAGACCAAAGTTGTGGAGCTTAAATAACTGCATGTTTTATGTGTTTGGTTAGGAAAGTACTCTTCTAAAATTATGTTAATTTGTCTTGTCTTTTCTTCTAGAACCTTCTGACAACTTAAGGGAGATTCTCCAAAATGTGGCCAAATTGCAAGGAGTATCAAATATGAGAAAACTAGGCCATCTGAATAACTTTACTAAGGTAAGTAAGTAACTCATCTAAAATTTGTTATTCCTTATTGTACTTGTCTCAAATGCCTTTTAACTATCATTAACAAGAAATTAACAAGAAATTCTTGAGTAGTCACCTAATATATTAGTGCTTTCCTCTGCTGCTTTTCATGGATTTTGTCATGTGTTATTAATTTCAGTGTATTTGAATAATGGAAGTGTGTGCTTGTTGCAGGAAATTTGGTAGGTTCAGAAAGTGAAGAAAAAAAGGTCACTAAGAAGTCCATTATTGGGTCTTCAGTGTTTTTCACATGGTATATTACTTTTACCTTTTTTAATACTCATTTTTATGTGATAATGTATAAATGTTGGTACATAAGTACGTGTGTGTTTTGCATTTCATAGGCATAACCATTATTCTCAGAGAAATATTAAAACTTCCTCTCTGATACTCTAATTCTAATTTTGATTAGAGCCCAGGATAAATGAAGGGCCCTTGTCCCAAATAAATATTGACTTGATCTTTATTAGAAGCCAAGAATTCTTGACTTTGATAGATGGATTGATATGTTTTTGAGCTTGGTAATGCTGGACAGCCAACTCTTGGAAACACTAAAAATGCCTATTTTTTTAGATGATGCCATAAATAGGAAACAGAATGGTTCCTTTGGGAAAATTTTTTTTCTTTTTTAATTTCCTCCATATACATTGTTCTGCTGCATTTAAATTTGGGATTAATTATATGTTTAACACCTTAAAAGTGTGACCCATAGACCAGCAGCATTGCTGTCACCTTGGAGCCTGTTTGAAATGTACTATGTTGGCCCTACCCCAGACCACTGAATCAGAATCTACATTTTAATTAAGATACTCAGGTGAATTTGTATGTACATTAAAGTTTGAGTGGCGCTTTTTTAATCCTTCCAAAATGTTTAATTCTTTGCTAACTAATAATTAGACTATGGCTTTGAGTTTGTTTTACTTCACAGAACTAAAAGGAGATGAGAATATAGTCACTATGTAACAAAACCAGTTTTTCAATATGGTGACAAACAATAAATATAAAATAGATTGGTTTTTTTTTTTCATAGTTGAAGAATGTGTTTATTTTTCTTTAGTGAAGTTTTGGAATATTCTGGCATCTATGAGGGACAAGAAAATGATATTTTAAATGACCTGAAAAAACATTGAATAGGTGCTTGAGAAAGAGTTTTCAAAAATATCCCTAGGTATATTGGCATTTTTTAATGAATGTAATGAAAATCTTCCAAGTGCATGTTTCAGTGTGCTTGTCAGATAATGTCAAGTCTTTGAGACCCAGAATTCTTTCATGATTGTAAATTGTATATCCTCATTTTACTCCCTTCTATTAAATTTTCCAATTTTACCTCACTATTCTTCACTCAACTCTATTATCACTTGCCTAGATTTAACCATTAAAAACAACTTAATATAGGTTTATGTCCTGTTTGAGCTCATGGTTCCTGTCATAATCAGGTTGATATCTAGATATGTAGTTCCAAATCTTTTGCCAGCTAGGATTCTGAAAGTTGGGGATGGATGTAAGGATGACTGATTTTAAATATTACTGTGGCACTAGTATGGATCCTAAAGCAATATTAAAAATCTAAAGCAGCACCTTCCAGTAGAAATATAATGTTAACTGCAAATATAATTTTAAATTTTCTAGTACCACATTAAAAAAGGAAAAGGAAGCATGTGAAATTATTTTTAATAAAACTGCTTTCTTTAATCTAGTATATTACAGTTATTATCATTTGATGTGATTTGTATAAAATGTTAATGAAATATTTAACATTTTTTATACTAAATCTTTGAAATCAAGTGTGTATATTATGCTTATAGTGCATATCAATTCAGAATAGCCACATTAACAGTGCTCATAGCATCCTGTGCCTAGTAGATACCAACCATAATGGACAATACATACATAGAGAGAGACTTTGGAATAGAAGTAGTTTTAACATTTATTTCTGGGAATCTGTTGGACACTTTTCTTTTTCCCTTCTATATTCTCCGTTTATTTCTGTCTCCATCCCTGCTTCTTTTGGGTTAGGGTCGGGTGCCGTCTCCCTTTTTCCCTTTTCCATTTTCCTTGTTCCTCTGTCTTTGTTTGAATTTCTCCCACAGTATTTCATTAAGTTGTTTACTTGGTCTTTCCTTGATTTGTGTTCTCCTAGTCTTTTCTCCCCCTTCTTCCCTTCACGCTCTCCTTCTCTGCTATTTCTTTCTCCCTTCTTCATCTCCTCTATCTTCACCTTTCTCTAACCTCTTCCCTTTCTCTCCTTCCTTATTTCTCCCTCCTTTCTCTGTTCCTTCTCTCATCCTCTTCCCCCATCGTAGTCCTGTAGAGTACAGTATGATTTATCTCCTTAATAAAGGCCGTGGGCTTTGGGGCTTTTTGTATTCTTGTTTGTTTTTTTATTTTGCTTTATCCTCTCACTGTAATTTTCACATTTCCCTCTGGCCCTCATACCAGCCTATAGCAGCTCTTCTATTTGCTATTATAAACTATTTATGGATTTAAAAACCAGAAAACCAGACTTACTAGGATTTGTCTACAATATGCGGGACTAAACCTTGAGTCAGGGTCTGAGGGGCTCTCTCATTAGTGAAGTCCACGAACACTGGACTTGATAAAATCAGTTTGGCTGCCTGGTGATAACAATGGGAAAAGCATGGGCTTTAAATCAAGTAGATGAAGACTTACAGTCCAGCTCTGACCATAACTAGCAAGGCAGTCTTGGGCAGATTTCTTTACTCAGGTAATCTTGATGCTGTTAAAAGGCAAGGTCATTATAATACCTGGCATATAGTAGGTACTTCATAACAGTGAAGTGTCTAAACCTGGTGATTCACAGACCTGTACCCCTCGGGCTAATAATACATTTTATGTTTATAAAAAAAGAAAAAAAAAGTAAATAAATTGAGTTTCTTAAACATAAGAAACCTGTAGTATTTCTTCTTCTGCTCTTATATTCCCTTTTACTCCAAAGTCTGTTATATAACAAGTATTTAATTAAAGGTTTTATATTATATCGAGAAGATTTTGTATTTTAATATGAGTTTTGGCTGTACTACTATTTGTTTTGTTTTTTTTAATATAAGCCTGCTGTTAGGATAAACTTAATTTGTAGATCAATGGGGCTAAAATGTTGTATAGGGTAGACCTCTTCTGCAGAATTAAACTTGCTTTTAAAGTATGAAGAGAGGGTGCTAGTGATGTGATCCTATAACCATGTGAATGTCACACACCGATGCTTGCCTTCTGACATCATTTCACTGGATAAAGTAATGTGTATAACAGACTACTGATGAATATAATCTTAGTATCCTATTTTTAAAACTGACAACATGCTTATAATCTAATGACCTGTTTTTTTTTAAACATGAAAATATTTCAGCTTTTTACATTCTAAAAGTTCTCTTTTCCTGTGTTTAATCTCCTATATTCTATACTGAAAGCTCCAAAAGAATCTTTATTTTGTTCTATAGTGAAAAAACTTCAAAAATAGTATAAGCTAAATATAAAAAATTAGAACAGCACAGAATAATTTGCAGTAAAATGTGAAAGTCCTTTCTCACATACCCTTCCCATCCTCCTCCCCATTATGACAAAAGTACCATTCTCTAGAGGTAACCACCAGGAAGTATTTATCCTTCTCTGCTATGATTGTGTGCATGCGTGTGTGTGTGTGTGTGTGTGTGTGTGTGTGTGTTTGTTTCACTGAGTTGTGAGAATTAAATGAGCTAAACGAAAATGTGTGCTTAATAGAGTACTGAATTTATTTACCATTTATTACATGTGCACAAAGGTTTTTTTTGTTTGTTTGTTTTTGTTTTTAAAGATTTTATTTATTTATTTGACAGAGATCACAAGTAGGCAGAGAGGCAGGCAGAGAGAGAGGAAGGGAAGCAGGCTCCCTGCTGAGCAGAGAGCCCAACGTGGGGCTCGATCCCAGGACCCTGGGATCATGACTTGAGCTGAAGGCAGAGGCTTTAACTCACGGAGCCACCCAGGCGCCCTGGTTTTTTTAATGAGATCATGACATATATTGATTAATAGTTTGCACTTTTCTGCTTTCTAATATATCATAGGATCCTTTCCTTTTCTATAAATATAGATCTACTTTTTTAAAGCTGCATGTATGTGTGTGGTTAGATATATGTGTGTAGATGTATCCACATATATATTTGTGTATGTTTATAAATATATACATATTTGTACATATGCATACATATGTATACTGTAACTTAGTCCACCATTAAAAAATGTTTTTCCTAGTTCTTTTTGCTATTTTAAATAATGTATAATAACACTTTTGTGTACTTTCTTATGCAGAATAGGATTTAGAAGTGTGATTTCTAAAAAAAGTAAAAAAAAGCATTTTCACTTTTTATTTTAAAACCTGCTTCTAAAATGCACTCTGAAAAGACCATGTTGTGGAATTCTTATCTGTGATAAGATTTTTTTTTTTAAGTTTGGGTTATTCTGTCTGTTCTTATTTGTGAGAACTATTCATTTAACCTTCAGAACAATATGAGTAAAATGTGAATATCAATTGTCCTGTTTTAATTGATCATTATATATTTTTAAAAGCGATTATATTTATTTATTTGATAGAGAAAGAGAGATCACAAGTAGGCAGAGAGGCAGGCTGAGAGGGAGGGGGAAGCAGGCTCCCTGCTGAGCAGAGAGCCCGATGCAAGGCTCGATTCCAGGACCCTGAGATCATGACCGGAGCTGAAGGCAGAGGCTTAACCCACTGAGCCACCCAGGCGCCCCGATCATTATATTTTTAAAAAAATAATAATCTTAATAAGCATCTCAGGCATTTTTATTACCTAGAAGTAGTTTAGACTTCTGTCTTACCTTTGTAAGATTATGCTATTGTTGATTGCTCCTATTACATATTTTAGTTTTTATAAGAAAGTCTTATAAAAAAATTCAACAAACTTAATTAAACTGAACTAAAGTAAGAAGAAGTTATTTGCTCTCATGATGAGAAAAAATATATGTTGGTTTCTAATTTCAGATAAAACAACCCAAGGGTTGAAAAAATGTTAATTGTATTCTGTCTTTCCATTTCTTAGCTGGCTTGCCTTTTTTTTTTTTTTAAGTTAGCTTCATTCTGAAACACTTTCCATTTAGCTAAGATAACATCGTCCTTACAGTTTTTAATCATAAAAGCAGAGGGTAGCCCTCTCTTACCATCTTCTACATGAACTATCATTTTGGTCACGTTCAGCTAGGCATTGTGACTGATAGTCATAAAAACAAATGGGATGGGAGCAACAGAAACCCAATGAAAAATGTGATATCTAATAATTTTACATATTAAGTGACTGTTAGGATGCTCATTCTAACGTTTTGAAAGGTCTTTACTGATTTCTGAACGTAACCCATGATTTGGTTCTGAATATAACACACTTATGTGATAGGGCAGGCAGTGTTAACATTTTAATAACTTAAAACAACTTAAAAGCAATAATTATTAACCACCACTGAAAACATAGCCCTTACATCTGTTACTATCCCTGGAAAATAGACAACAATTATGACAAACATGCTATGTTTTGTCATAAATTGATCTTTTTAGTTGTTACTGTGATCTTCATTTCCAACTGAGTGGGCATTTTTTTCAGAAGTGTTTCTTGCAGTTGAAATGTTTCTCTTGCATTGTTTATTCTTTTTCAAAATGGAGGATGAGGATTTTTTATACATACATATAGATTTAAAGTAGAATGGAAGATTTCCTAAGCTTTGAGACAAAAGAGGGAAATTATACTCTTTTCAAAATACTTTTCAAAATGTGATTTTTGAAGACCATAATAATAACTTTGAGGGTTTCTTTTAGCTTTTCATCAAAACTGCTAACTCTAACAAATGTTAAATCGTGGACAGTCCTATATTTTGTGTCTAGGAGGGTGGGTAATTTGGAAACTATGTTTCCCTGAATCTACAGTTTTCTACAAGGATCTGGCACATGTGAAAAAGATAGTACAAAAATGAGAATCAAGTACACATTTAGGGGAGAAACTAACCCTTGACAGGACAAGACTTCATTTACTTTATTTCTAGGAGTTCAGAGCATTTTGTTTTATTAACATGCATTACTACTGTAACAAAAAACCAGAAATACTGCCTTTTTAGAACTTGAGTTGATACGTAAATCATTGTTTCAAGAAGTAACATTTTTTCCCATTTTAAAAACACAATATATTTATTTTTAAAGATTTTGGGGGAGGGGCAGAGGGAGAAGGAGAGAGAGAATCTCAAGTGGACTTCACAGTGAGCATGGAGCCAGATACAGAGCTCTGTCCCACCACCCTGATATCACAGCCTGAGTTGAAATTTAGAGTTGGTCACTTAACCGACTGAGCCACCCAGGCATCCCAAAACACAATATTTTATATGTTGATACAAACAAATTCTAAGCTTCACTTTTCTATTAAATTTGAGTTGGAATGTGTCCAAGGTTTAAGTGATCATGATGCATCATAAGTTCTTCTTTTTTTTTTTTAAGTAATGTACCATACAATAACAATGCTAGTAATCTTAAATACCTGGAAATCTCAAATAAATGCTAAATTATGTTTAATAGTGTCTGTAGTTAATAGTTTTTGTGTGTGTTCTGATCCTTTAAAATGGGCAGTTTTTGTTATGTGTGTTTCTAATTAACTGTTTTGGAAAAAATAATTTCACTTACTCATATATAACCATAGTGCAGTTCTCCAGACTTTAGAATCATACCATTTTTGAGGCTGGAGAAATGAAATAAAGATGGTAATGTTCAGTTATTTTTTATATCAAATCTCCCCTCTCCCTTTGCCCCTGTGTAAATAATTCTAATACAGAATTGTAGTAATATTTTTCATAGTGGACTCTGGACTCAGACTAGTTTGGTCTGATTTCTGGTTTTATCACTTACTAGCTTTTTGGCATTGAGAAGTCATATTATCTACTATGTCTAAAACTCATTTGTCTTCATTTCTAAAAATACTATTTTCTAGGATTAGCAAGATTAATAGTGAATAAATGTTACTTCCATTACTATTCATGAATTTTATATATGGATAACTGTCCCCAAGTTATATAATACTGATTCATTATGAACATTTCCAAAATACAGAAAAGCACAGAGAGGAAAATAAATCACCTTGACCGCACTTTCATTTTTGGTGTCAAAATTTTGATGTATAGACTTTTAAAAAATGTATCTTTAAAAAATATATATATATCTTTTAGAATTTTCTTCTTTGTCTTACCAGTACGTTATGTCTGTTTTTCCTCCTGTTTAAATATTATATAATATTGATAGCTACAGGCGTTTGCTCCTTTTTGAACATTTTCCTTCCAGTTCCTTACCATTGTAATAATGTTACAACCCACTCTATATTTAGATTATTTTGTTAATATAAATCACCAAAAGTAGATCCCTACCCTAGAGCATTTTTCCAATTTTTTTTACAAAATGTTTTTGGTTTATAATCCCACTGACAATATTTTGTCTTATTTGGTATTATCATGTTAAAAAAGCAATTTATGGCATTTTGGTAAGCTTTATTTCCAATGATATTTTTCATTGTTTTTGGTTCAGATTTTAGGACATAGGAAGTATGTCATGTTTATTTATCAGTTTTGTTCTTCATTAAACTCTTTGTACATTTTCTTGTCCTCTTCTCAGTAATCTGTCCCTAATTTCTTTGGGCCTTTCACATTGTAAGTGCCTACTCATTGTAGGCCCTACTTTGCTATGTGAGGGTCTAATGTTAGGGGCTGAATTGTGTCCCCCTAATTGATTTGTTGAAGCCTTCACCTGCAGTGCCTCAGTATGAGTTTGTATGTGGAGATAGGCTCCCCATAGGCAGTTAAGGTGAAATTAGGTCATTTGGGTGATCCCTAATCCAATGTGACTGGTGTCCTGATAAGAAAAGGAGATTAGTATACAGATATACACAGAGAAATGAGCATGTAAAGACTTGAGAGAACCCAGGAGAGAGGACCCCAAAGCAAAGAACCTCTGTCAAAATACGTTGATGTTCTAGCTTCCAGAATCATGAGAAAATAAATTTCTACGTTTCAGCTACTTGGTTTGTGGTATGTGTTACAGCAGCCCCAGCAAACTAATATTGGGCTGTAACCTTTGGTTATCATAATTCTGCAATATTTTTGACTAATATGTTAATAAACTTTTAATTTTAGGTATGCAGTTGGTTTTTTAGATACACATAAACTTTCCTCTTTTGTCTCAAAACTTAGGAAATCTTATGTTTTATTTTAAATCTGTATATCTAAAAAATCCTCATCCTCCATTTTTAAGTACTTAAAACATTGTGCAACAAAATGCAATAGAAATAACAAAATTTTTCATGCCATTTGAAAGTTTAGTCTAAAGCTTCTTTGTCATATTTCAGAACTTTGAGGATTTTAGAGGTATACCAGTATTACCATTTTGGATAAAGACCTGTGAACAAAAGCTTTTTACCTTGTTTTGCCTGTTTGCAGCATTTTCTGACCACACAAAGTGATCATTTGTATAGTCTCCTTTTCTGCTATGAAATATTGTAGTATCTAAGAGCTACTCTGTTCTGATCCCCTTATCTATTCTATTTGGAACATTTCTTTTTTCTTTTGCTTCTAAAGAAGAAACTGGATAGGACATTTTATAAGGAGCCTACCAATAGGATAGGATTAGCTTTTTTTTTTTTTTAACCCTGCACTATTGTGCCCTTTGAAATATATTCTTGGGTCCGTTCTTTGCACAGACAAATGTAAGAGCCCTTTGGTTGGTTTATTCTATCTTGTTAACATCTTCATAACTTCATACTGACGAATAATAGCGTTTGGAATCCCTTCTGCAGGTTACTTAAATGGTCAGTCTTCTCTTTCATCCATTTTAGTTAGACCCATTAAATAACTTGAGAAACTTATATAACTTATTTTTCAAAACTCAGACTAAAGTGGTATATAGTCATCCAGGTGGGAGGGAAGTAACGCTAGTATTAGATCAGCATTCTTAATGAAAACAAGAAAGACTGTTTGAAGGTAGCAGGAAACTGCTCAGTGGACAAGAAATGTAGGAGCCAGAGCTTCGGAGAAGGGACAGTCTTGTGGAGGTGAACTTTACTTGTCCAACAACTTTTGCCAAGAGATACTGGCTAGTGTAGAGTATGGGCAGAAAACTAGGACTCAGACTTTAGGCCCAGGAGTACTGTTACTAAAAGACAAAAAAAGAAAAAGACAGCACAGACCTTTTGGTGGAGACCTAGGGGAGATCTAGTAGAAGGAGATTGTTGTCTCTACACGTTTGTTGAATCCTGAAACTATCTGAGATGGTTCACTTAAAAATCTAAACAGGGGCGCCTGGGTGGCTCAGTGGGTTGAGCCTCTGCCTTCGGCTCAGGTCATGATCTCAGGGTCCTGGGATCAAGCCCCACATCGGGCTCTCTGCTCAGTGGGGAGCCTGCTTCCCCCTCTCTCTCTCTGCCTGCCTCTCTGCCTACTTGTGATCTCTCTCTGTGTCAAATAAATAAAATCTTTAAAAAAAAAAATCTAAACAAAAAATATTTGAAAGTAAAGGTGGAGCTTGTAGTGTTTTCTTAAGACAAAAATTAGGTATGCTATCCTCTTGGGACTAATCCCCTCAACAAAAAACAAGCTTTCAGTTGAAACATGGGGAGCAAGGAGGAAAAGGAAAAAGGGGAGATAGACTGAGTCTTACCAGAGCAGCAATTTGTCTGTACTTAGTATTGTCCAGTGACCTAACAAAGAAGAAGGATAAACCCTCAATGGAGAAAGATAACATCAGGAATCTCTGCAAGTTTTTATATACAGAGATTACAGGATCCACCAAAAGGCAGGACTACATGACTATTATAGCAAAAGGAAAAACAGATCCAGAGATGGTCTACATCATTCACATTCATTAGATAATAAGCACTGTAAGTATTTAAAATATGATTTATATGTCAAGAAAATAGAGGATCTATGGAGAACGTAGGTGGAAAAGAAGATTTTTTTTTTATTACTGGAATTGTGTAGTTAAATGAAAATGCAAGAAGGGAAAGACAGTATCTATAATGAAAACTCAAGATTAGCCGTACTGGAAGACCGATAAATCGAAAATGTCCAGCCAGAGCACTAAGATAAAAGAGAAAGGAGTAAATAGAGAAGAGGTTTTAGAGATTTGCAGTATACACAAAAAGATCTGATACTTGAATTACCAAAAAGAGAGAAGAGAGGAAATTGGGCAGAAGTAATTTTGAAGAGATAATATACAGAATTTTCTAAAAACTATAAAATATATCAACCCAGAGATCCGGGAATTTGTTTTTCGTAAGCAGGATAGATAAAAAGAAAATCACACCTGAATGGTAAGATTGCTGAAAACCAAAGATAAAGGGAAAAAAATCTTGAAAGGAGTCTGAGAAAAAGGATCTGACCTTCAAAGGAGCCAATAGTAAGAATGATAATTAGACTTTTCAACAGAGACAATGGGAACCATTTTGAAGCTTTTCAGAAAATAGCAGCTAACCTAAAAACCTATAAATCCAGCAAGATAACCTTTAAAAACAGAAGAGAGAAAGAAATTTCCAGGCAAACAAAAGTCAAAAGAATCTGTTACCAGCAACCTTGGCTAAAAATTAAATAAATGAAAACACCGATAAAACAAATCAAGAAACTGAGGATTCTCTAGACAGAAGGAAGAATATCCCATTAAGATACAACTGACATGAGGAATAATGGAAAAGGTGAATTTGTGGGTAAATATAAATTGATACTGACTAAATATTAACTGAAAATAAAAATAACAGTAACATATTATGGGGCTTGAAAGAAAAAACATCAGTAAAGTGAAAGGTGAGGCATGTATGAAGTTCAAGTGTCAAGAGTCTAGCATTGTTGAGGACATGGTAATAGTTTCTCTTTAGACTGTGATTAATTAATAGTGCATGTTGTAAGCTCAATGGTAACCACTTAAAATAGTAAACTTATTGAGGGGGAAAATAGAATAATAAAAAGTAATTGGTTGCTTCAAATGAAAGCAAAAAGGAGGGTTAAATCTAAAACTGGCAGGTCAAATAAAAAACCAATAAGGTGATAGGAATATGTGTATTTGAACAGTAGATGTATTTTCTAGAATTTTGTTAAAGAAAAATGCCTCATTTTTCAGTCTAAAAAGTAATGTAAATATTAATAGATAAAAATAACACATATTCACATCCTTTTTTTCTGACAGCTCCTTTGTGATATTGGCCATAGTGAAGAAAAATTGGGTTTTAACTATGAGGATATCATAATTTGGTAAGTATAGTTTAATTCCCTCCCTCACCTTTCTAGGTTTTAGTAATTTCAATTCTAGTAATTTTAAACTAAAAGGATAGTATAACACATTATATTTGATTTTGTAGAAACAGATGTTTGAACATTAGAAAAATTCAAGATTGCCAATATTTTTGGTTATCCTGTTGTTCTTACTGATGCTTTGTAATTAAAGAATCAAAGCTAATGATGAGAAATACCTGGATTTCTATAATTTAAACTTCTAAATTAAACATGAAATTCACAGAACAAAAGTTCTTAAATTTTCCTAGGAACAAGAAGAACCTGTATGATTATCTCTAGACCTCACTTGAGACAAAGTGTGCTTATGGCAAACTATTTTCTCAAGTCTATCAACAGAGACATAATGTTCTAATTTTATAGCCATCTTTTTGGTGTGTTTGGGAATTAAAATTTATATTGTCTGTGCCTACTGTGAGAAAGTATTAATTGATTTAAACCAGTGATTTTCTGAGAGGAGTGGAAGTAGGTAAGCAGAGGGAAATAGATTATAGAGACATATGTGATACACCTTGAAAAAGTGTAATTTCCCATTCTTTATAGAAAATAAAGTACAGAAGGTAGAACAAAATAACGTTTTCTTGAGTAAGAATATGCTAAGGCACCACAGTTTAAAAAATAACAATATTAGTGAAGTTCCATGGCTTACAGTGAATGATTTATATACATAGATAGAAAATCACTAGTAGTTTTGCTTATTTTAACTGAGGAAGAATTTGGTACCATAATTTTATGTGTATTTGGAATTCATGCAGCAAAACTCTTTGTTTTTATGCAGTTTGCGGTTAGCTTTATTGAATGAAGCAAAAGAAGTGCGGGCAGCAGGGCTGCGAGCTCTTCGATATCTCATCCAAGACTCCAGTATTCTGCAGAAGGTGCTAAAACTGAAAGTGGACTATTTAATAGCAAGGTAATTTTCCTAGAGCTGTCTATGTTTTTAAAATTATGTATTAAGTTTCAGCATACATATCACGAAGTATACAGATTTTTAGGGTAAAGCCTGATAATTTTTAGAGATATATACAACCAAGTACCCCATTATCCTGAATAAGATATTTTCTTCATCCCAGTCAAGTTCCCATGTGTCTCCAACCAATAGTAAACATTATTCTGCCTTTTCTCATTGTAAACCAGTATTTCCTGTTCTTGAGCATCATATGTTGGAAAAATACATAGTTACTCTTTCCTTAATGTTATTTGTCAGATGTATCTGTGTTGGTTTTTTTTTTTTTTAAGGCTATATAATATATCATGTAATGAATAGACTATAATTTATTCCATTCTGTTGGTGGTTTTCTGGGTTGCTTTCAGATTTTTGCTCTTTTGGATAAAGCTGCCCTGAACATTCTTATAGGTAGACATATGCACTCATTTTTCTTAGATATATATGTGAGAGTGGAACGAACTGCTGGGTCATAGGTTTATGTCTGTTTAGCTTTACTACATTCTGCCAGTTTTCCATAATGATTATACCGATTTATATTCCTGCCAACAACGTTTGAGAGCTCCAGTCTCTATATTCTCATCAGCATTTGCTTTTAGTTTTTAATTGTAGACTTTCTGCTGTATTATTTTTGTGAGTTTCATTGTGGTTTTAATTTGCATTTCCCTAATGAGTAGTGATATTAAGCACCTTTCATTTGTTTGTTGGCTGTTTGAACATCCTCCTTATCTTTTGCTCATTTGTAAATTGGATTATCTGTCTATCTCATTATATAGGAGTTCTTGATGTTCTGGATAGGATTCCTTTCAGGTATATGTTTTGACAATGTCTTCTCCAACTCCGTCTGTTTGCCTTTTCTCTCTTCCCAATTAGTAAAATCCAGTTTTATAGTTAATGCTCTTGGGCTCTTTGGAAGATACTATTCTTTGTTTTCTTCTAAAAGGTTTTATTCCTCTATATCTTTAATTAGGTGTCAGGTCATAATTCATTTTTATTTTTATGGATAATGAAATACATTTTAGCGGAATTTATTTAAAAGATTATCCTCTGGTGTCTAGGTTAGTGACAGTTCTGTTGTAAACCAGGTACCTGGTATGTACGGATCTGTTTTTGCATTCCCTTTTCTTTTTAGTTTGTCTATTCTTGCCCGTTTCTGACTATTTTAATGACTGGAGCTTGATAGTAAATGTTAATATCTGTTGGTATAAGTCTTCCAGTTTTTATTCCTTAAGACTGTTGGCTATTTTATGTTCTACATTTTCATATGAATTTTAGAATCAGCTTGTCCAATTCCTTAAAACATTCTAGGATTTTAGTAGTAATTGCATTGAAGCGCTGGATTATTTTGGGCTGAATTGATATCTTAATAACATTGACTATTCTAAGTCTTTATTTATTTGGAACTTTAATTTCAACAGTATTTTGTAGTTTTTTATGCAGAGACCTTGCACATTACTTGCTATGCTCATTCTAAGGTATTTTTTTTTAAATTTTTAAATTTTTAAATAAACATATAATGTATTTTTAGCCCCAGGGGTACAGGTCTGTAAATCACCAGGTTTACACCCTTCACAGCACTCACCACAGCACACACGCCCCCCAATGTCCATAACCCCACCACCCTCTCCTGACCCCCCCTCCCCCCAACAATCTCTCATTTGTTCGCGAGATTAAGAGTCTCTTATGGTTTGGCTCCCTCCCGATCCCATCTTGTTTCATTTATTCTTTTCCTACCCCCCAAACCCCCCATGTTGCATCTCCACTTCCTCATATCAGGGAGATCATTTGATAGTTGTCTTTCTCTGATTGACTTATTTCGCTAAGCGTAATACCCTCTAGTTCCATCCACGTCGTCACGAATAGCAAGATTTCATTTCTTTTGATGGCTGCATAGTATTCCATCATATATATATATACCACATCTTCTTTATCCATTCATCTCTGGATGGACATCTAGGTTCTTTCCGTAGTTTGGCTATTGTGGACATAGCTGCTATAAACATTTGGGTGCACATGCCCCTTCGGATCACTATGTTTGTATCTTTAGGGTAAGTACCCAGTAGTGCAATTGCTGGGTCATAGGGTAGCTCTATTTTCAACTTTTTGAGGAACCTCCATGCTGTTTTCCAGAGTGGTTGCACCAGCTTGCATTCCCACCAACAGTGTAGGAGGGTTCCCCTTTCTCCACATCCTCGCCAGCATCTGTCATTTCCTGACTTGTTAATTTTAGCCATTCTGACTGGTGTGAGGTGATATCTCATTGTGGTTTTGATTTGTATTTCCCTGATGCTGAGTGATGTGGAGCATTTTTTCATGTGTCCGTTGGCCATCTGGATGTCTTCTTTGCAGAAATGTCTGTTCATGTCCTCTGCCCATTTCTTGATTGGATTATTTGTTCTTTGGGTGTTGAGTTTGCTAAGCTCTTTATAGATTTTGGATACTAGCCCTTTATCTGATATGTCATTTGCAAATATCTTCTCCCATTCTGTCAGTTGTCTTTTGGTTTTGTTAACTGTTTCCTTTGCTGTGCAAAAGCTTTTGATCTTGATGAAACCCCAGTAGTTCATTTTTGCCCTTGCTTCCCTTGCCTTTGGCAATGTTCCTAGGAAGAAGTTGCTGCGGCTGAGGTCAAAGAGGTTGCTGCCTGTGTTCTCCTCAAGGATTTTGACAGATTCCTTTCTCACATTGAGGTCCTGCATCCATTTTCAGTCTCTTTTCGTGTGTGGTGTAAGGAAATGGTCCAATTTCATTTTTCTGCATGTGGCTGTCCATTTTTCCCAACAGCATTTGTTGAAGAGGTTGTCTTTTTCCATTGGACATTCTTTCCTGCTTTGTCGAAGATTAGTTGACCATAGAGTTGAGGGTCTGTTTCTGGGCTCTCTATTCTGTTCCACTGATCTATGTGTCTGTTTTTGTGCCAGTACCGTACTGTCTTGATGATGACAGCTTTGTAATAGAGCTTGAAGTCCGGAATTGTGATGCCACCAACTTTGGCTTTCTTTTTCAATATTCCTTTGGCTAATCGAGGTCTTTTCTGGTTCCATTCTAAGGTATTTTTTTATGATAGTATTAATGTAAGCTAAAGTTTTCTTTTTCATATTTTTTTGCTGAATAATTGTGAGTTTTTGGTTTTGGTGTGGGTTTGGATACTAAACTCTTATCTGTTGATCTTGCTGGATTCACTTTTAATTCTAATTGTTTTAGAGTTTCTTATACGTAGCATTAATTGCAAATGATGACTCTTACTTTTTCCTTTCCAGTCCTTGTATCTTTCTTTTTCTTGCCTTATTGCACTGGTTAATATTGCAGTGATTAGAAATAGTGATAGTGGACAACTTTGTTTTCCTCCTGAACTCAGGTTAAAAGTACTCAGTATTTTGCTGTTACTTATGATACTTGCTGTAGGCTTTTTGTGGATTTTTTTATATTCCTTGTTTGCATTCCTGAAGTAAACACCACATGTTCACTGTGTGTTTTGTCCTTTTTAAATATTAACTGACTTCAGTTTGTTAATAGTTTTTGGAAGATTTTTGTAGCTAAGTTCATGAGAGGTGGTATTGGCCTATATTTTTTCCTTCTTCTAATGTCCTTGTTTAGGTGTGGTATCAGGATTTTTTTTTTTTCTTTGTAAAACAACTGGGGAAATGTTACCCTATTTTTATATTTTCTGGAAGAATGTATGTAAGATGGGTTTTATTATTTTTTCCTACATGGTTAGTAGAATTCACCAGTGAATCTGTCTGGGCATAGGGCTTTCTTTCTTAGGAAGTGTTTTTGTTTTGTTTTTTAAGATTTTATTATTTATTTGTCAGAGAGCATACAGGTAGGGGGAACAGCAGACAGAGGAAGAAGCAGGCTCCCCATTGAGCAAGGAGCCCAATGTGGGGCTCTATCCCAGGACCCTAGGATAATGACCTGAGCCCAAGGCAGCCGATTAAACCTATCGAGCCACGCAGGCCTCCCTTTTTAAGGAAGTTTTAAGATTATGGATTCTGTTTCTTCAGCAGATACAGTACTATTCAGATTTTCTCCTTTTGTTAGTCATTTTGAAGCTATGTTACTACATTCATATTTATAATTGTTAAACCTTTACATTGGACTAATCTTTTTATAGTTATGAAATGTCCCTTTTTATTCCTGGTAATACTTCTGAGTATGCATGTTATATTAAAATGGCTATACTCACTTTGATTTAGGGCTTGCAGGGTATATGTTTTACCATCCTTTTACTTTCTATTGTTTATGTCCTTACGTTTAAATTTCTGGCCTATAAACATCATATAGATTTTTTTTTTGTTCATTTTTAAATCTAGTTTGACTATCTAATTTGTCTTCTAATTGGAATATTTAGACTGTGTCTAGTGGATTTTTATATGTATGTTCTGTGGGCTTTATGCACTGTAATTTTATGTATGTTTATGAGTTTTTTCATCTTGTTAATTTTCTCATATACTTGAGTTTATTTGCTGTCTTGAGATTTGTCACATCTGTTCTTTGTCCTTATGTTTCTCCTTTTCTGTTTCTTTTGGAATTGTCAAGATTTTCTTTTCCTCCTCTATTAATACCTTGGTTATAAAATATTTTCTTCTTTTCGCAGTTGATATTAAGGTTTAGTATTTTATTAAAACCAGAACAGTGCAGGAAACCTCTTACAGTTTATATCATCTTCTTTCTGCTTTTTATATTATTGCTGTTGCTTTTATTTCTACATATATTTATAACCCTACAAGATAGTTTTGTTGTTGTTTTAAACTGGAACTACTGATACATACATATATATATTTTTTAAGATTTTGTTTATTTATTTGACAGACAGTGACAGAGGGAACACAAGCAGGGGGAGTGAGAGTGGGAGGCAGAGGCCTCCTGCTGAGCAGGGAACCTGATACGGGGCTCCATCCCAGGACCCTGGGATCACGACCCTAGCCAAAGGCAGTTGCTTAACCAACTGAGCCACCCAGGCGCCCCTATTGATACATATTTTTAAAGATTATTTATTTGAGAGAGAGAGAGCATGGGGGGAGGGGCAGAGGGAGAGAATTTTAAGCAGGCTCCCTGCTGAGTGTGGAGCCCAGTGCAGGGCTCCATCTCACAACCCATGAGATTATGACCTGAGCTGAAACCAAGAGTCAGACGCTTAAACCTGTTGAGGTGTTCCTAAACGGGAACTTTAGACATTTACCTATATTATTTACGCATTCCAGTATCCTTCCTTCTGGCCTTTGTAAATTTTCATTCATCTTACATCACTTTCTATTTGATAAATTTCCTTTACTGTTCCTTTTAGTGCAGGTCTACTCAAGATAAATTCTTTCACCTTTTTTTTTTTTTTTTTTGGTCTGTAAATGCCTCTATTTTGCCTTGATATTTGAAAGCTATTTTTATGATTGGTTCCTATTTTTTATGCTTTATATAAGTTATTATCTTCTGGGTTTTTTTTTTTTAAATTTTATTTTTTATAAACATATATTTTTATCCCCAGGGGTACAGGTCTGTGAATCGCCAGGTTTACACACTTCACAGCACTCACCATAGCGCACATACCCTCCCCAATGTCCATAATCCCACCCCCCCAACCCCCCTCCCCCCATCAACCCTCAGTTTGTTTTCTGAGATTAAGAGTCACTTATGGTTTGTCTCCCTCCCAATCCCATCTTGTTTCATTTACTCTTCTCCTACCCCCTTAACCCCCCATGTTGCATCTCCTCTCCCTCATATCAGGGAGATCATATGATAGTTGTCTTTCTCCGACTGACTTATTTTGCTAAGCATGATACCCTCTAGTTCCATCCACGTCGTCGCAAATGGCAAGAGTTCATTTCTTTTGATGGCTGCATAGTATTCCATTGTGTATATATACCACATCTTCCTTATCCATTCGTCTGTTGATGGACATCTAGGTTCTTTCCATAGTTTGGCTATTGTAGACATTGCTGCTATAAACATTTGGGTGCACGTGCCCCTTCGGATCACCACGTTTGTATCTTTAGGGTAAATACCCAGCAGTGCAATTGCTGGGTCATAGGGTAGTTCTATTTTCAACATTTTGAGGAACCTCCATGCTGTTTTCCAGAGTGGTTGCACCAGCTTGCATTCCCACCAACAGTGTAGGAGGGTTCCCCTTTCTCCACATCCTCGCCAGCATCTGTCATTTCCTGACTTGTTAATTTTAGCCATTCTGACTGGTGTGAGGTGATACCTCATTGTGGTTTTGATTTGTATTTCCCTGATGCCGAGTGATGTGGAGTACTTTTTCATGTGTCTGTTGGCCATCTGGATGTCTTCTTTGCAGAAATGTCTGTTCATGTCCTCTGCCCATTTCTTGATTGGATTATTTGTTCTTTGGGTGTTGAGTTTGCTAAGTTCTTTATAGATTTTGGATACTAGCCCTTTATCTGATATGTCATTTGCAAATATCTTCTCCCATTCTGTCAGTTGTCTTTTGGTTTTGTTAACTGTTTCCTTTGCTGTGCTTCTGGGTTTTTTTGTTGTTGTTGTTTTGTTTTTTTAACCTGGTGAACAGCAAGTAGTCTCTTACTGCTTCTTCTGGCTACTTTAAAGGTTTTCTTCTGTTTTAGTCACTCATTCTTCTCTCATATCCTCTCATACTCCAGTTATATAGTATTGAATCTGTTCACTGTCTCACATGTCTCTGATGTTATTTTCAGTTTTTATTGTTAATTTTTGGCTTCAATGTGTTTACTTTCTACTCACCTGTTTTTTCCTCCATCCTGCTATTAAATCTCTTCAAGTTTTAATTTCAGTTACTCTATTTCTATCTTTTGTTTTACTCTTATTTTAAAGATTCCAGGTCGCTGCTTTCTTTTTCCATGTTTCCCCCTATTTACTTGATCATATTTCTCATAGTGATTTATAGGCTTCTTAGGACAACACCAATATGTGACTCACCTGTGTTCTATTTCTGTTGCTGTTCTCTTTTCTTGGTTTTTAGTTACTTGGTCCTTTATTATTTTTTTTAATTAATTAATTAATTTATTTAAATAAACATATAATGTATTTTTATCCCCAGGGGTACAGGTCTGTGAATCGCCAGGTTTACACATTTCACAGCACTCATCATAGCACATACCCTCCCCAATGTCCATATCCCCACCACCCTCTCCGGTCTCCCCCCACCCCCCAGCAACCCTCAGTCTGTTTTTTGAGATTGAGTCTTTTATGGTTTGTCTCCCTCCCAATCCCATCTTCTTTCATTTTTTCTTTTCCTACCCCCCAAACTCCCCACATTGCATCTCCACTTCCTCATATCAGGAAGATCATATGATAGTTGTCTTTCTCCGATTGACTTATTTCACTAAGCATAATACCCTCTAGTTCCATCCATGTCGTCGCAAATGGCAAGATTTCATTTCTTTTGATGACTTGGCTCTTTATTTTAAAGTATACCTCATGTTATTACATGATTGGATGTGAACATTGCATATTCAGAATATTTTACTCTGGATCATGCTGTTTTCCTCTTAAGAGAGTTAAGCTTTATTCTATAATGTTGGCTTATAACTGATTTTGTTTAGTTTTAGCTTTCTCTTTGATCTAAGGAATGGCTGTTTGGGACCTCAAATGACAATTGGTGATGTTGAACAGAACCTCTTCACCTTGACCAGCCTTAAGCTAAAATATCTATCTGGAGTGTTACGTACCTGCTCAAATTTCTGCTTACTTCCTTAACTTCCTAGGAGTAGCTTTTTGTTTGGTTCCTTGGATTTCTTTTTGTTTTTGTTTTTGTTTTTTTCCACCCATCTTGATACTATATTTATTTATTTATTATTTATTTTTCAGCATAGCACATACCCTCCCACATCACCCAGCTACCCCATCCCTCCCACCCTTCTCCCCTCCAGCAACCCTCAGTTTATTTCCTGAGATTATATCTCCCTCACTGATTTCATCTTGTTTCATTTTTCCCTCCTTTCCCCCTATGATCCTCTGTCTTGTTTCTCAGATTCCTCATATCAGTGAGATCATATGATAATTGTCTTTCTCTGATTAACTTATTTCGGTTAGCATAATAGTTCCGTCCACATCATTACAAATGGCAAGATTTCTTTTTTTGATGGCTGCATAGTATTCCTGTGTGTGTGTGTGTGTGTGTGTGTGTGTGTGTACGTGTGTGTACACACCACATCTTCTTTGTCTACTCATCTGTTGATGGAAATCTAGGCTCTTTCCATAGTTTGAGTATTGTGGACATTGCTGCTATAAACATTTGGGTGCATGTGCCACATCAGATTACTACAGTTGTATCTTTGGGTAAATACCCAGTAGTACAGTTGCTGGGTCGTAGGGCAGTTCTATTTTCAACTTTTTGAGGAACCTCTGTACTGTTTTCCAGAGTGGCTGCATGAGCTCACATTCCTACCAGCAGTGTAGGAGGGTTCCACATTCTCCACATCTCTGTTTTGCACAGCATAGAGATTTGCAAGTGCCTTGGAGAGGAGATTGCATGAAGATTTGCATTCACTTTCCTATGTTTTCTTTTCTTTGGGATTTTTTTCCGTCCATTCATGGCCACATTGGCTGCATTAAAGTTCATTCTGTCTTTCCAGTCTAGAAAGATTTTTGCTTTCTGCCAAGACTCTATTCCTCTAAAACGGGATTGACAGGTGCCCCTAGGGACAAAGCCTGGTTGGATGTGGAGCTTGTGCATGTCTTTCTAGGGATCCATTGCCCTTTTAACAGTTTTCACAAGTATATTGTTTACCCTTTACAGTTGTCTTTGGCTAGAGGGATGGTCTGATCCAGCCTCTCTGTTGTGGCCACAAATTGAATTCTGTTATTTCTTTATAAAATTGTTTTTAGATTTTATTGCATTCAGATAGAAGAAATTCTTCTTTGAGAAGCAAACTATATGTATTGATTAGAATAGTGAACTACCATAAGTAAAAATTATTTGGCTACATAAACCAAAAACTCTTAAAAATTGAGTAATTTAATAAATTTTACAGAGAAGTGTTAGTTAAGTGATATGTGATTGACCACTAATTTTTGAAGTGCATTTATAAAATTATATTTGGTAAAATAGAATTATTGTGGCTACTATATAAGACTTTTAACATCATAATATATAAAATGTAGGTCCTGGTTAAAATCACTTTTTTTTAAAAAAATGGCTCTACACTCAGTGTGGAGCCCAACACGGCTTAAATTCACAACCCTGAGATCAAGACCTGAGCTGAGATCAAGAGTCAGTTGCTCATCCGACAGATACACCCATATGACCCTAAAAAATCACATTTCAACTAAAACAAGGTGGAAATTTTTTTCTTCACAATTTTTATAAAATTATGAATTTTTATCAAAAATAGGTGAATTGTTTTTTTCAGTAGATTTCTGATACTTTATATGTATGTTTATTGTTTCTCTATTTTTGATGTATATAATTCTGTAAATTATTTATTGTAGTCTTTTCTGGAGTTTTAAATGAAATAATTTTGAAATGCCTTATTATAACAAATATTTATCACAAGAGAACTGAATGTAAGTTAAAATAAATGTCTGCTAGTTTTAAAATCATGTTAAAATTTAAAAATACCATATTAATATTATGAAGATGGGTCTGATCTGGTGGTATTATAAAAAATTGTTTAATAAGATTTTTATCAATAATTAAATATTTTGTGTATTATTTAGGTGCATTGACATACAGCAGAGCAACGAGGTAGAGAGGACCCAAGCACTTCGATTAGTCAGAAAGGTATGCTCTATGTCTGAGAGAGAAGGCAGATTTTTGGTGTTTACGTTAAGTATTTTACATTTTTAGATTTAGACTATTTTGTGAAATCTTTATATTAAAATTAAACATTAAACATTTTTGTTAAAATTATATGAGGTGAATAGGCCTGTTAGAGTTAAGCATAAATATTTTGTGTAATTATTCTGTGTGATTGGGGACAGCTAGGACAATATTTTTTAATAAAATATTCACTGTAAGGAATAGAGTTGTTCCCCCACCCCATCCCCCTACCCATTATCTGGAGTTTCAGTTACCTTAGGTCAACCGTGGTTTTCCTTCTGCCGTATGGTTAGAAGGTCTGTAGTAGACTAATGTTACGTCACAATACTTACATCTTCACCTCACTCATCTCATCACATAGGAATTTTATCATCTCACATCACCACAAGAAGGGTGAATACAGTACAATAAGCTATTTTGAGAGAGAGAGAGACCCTATTCATAGAAATTTTATTATAGTATATTACAGTTCTATTTTATTGTTATTGTTACTAATCTCTTGCTGTGCCTAATTTATGAGTTAAACTTATTGTAGATATGTATGTACAGTAAAAAAAAAATAGTATACTTGACTTTTGAACTTCATGGGTCTACTTATGTAAATTTTTTTCTATAAATATAGAACTGTAAATATATTATCTCTTATGATTTTCTTAACATTTTCTTTAGCTTCCTTTATTGTAAGAACATAGTCTATAAAACATACAGAATATGTGTTAACTGTTTATGTTATCAGTAAGGCTTTCAGTCAACAGTAGACTTTTAGTATAGTTTGTATATAGAGTTCAGTACTGTCTGTGGTTTCAATATCCACTTGGGGGTCTTGAAACATATCCTGCATGGATAAGATAGTGGGGAAGAACTACTGTATTTCTTCCTTAGTAGACACGTAAATGAAATTACTGCTTTTTTGATGTAGTGTTGGAGAAAGAGGATTACTTGTTTCCCACTCTACTTTTCTCTTACTTGTATGCATGGAGTTAATACCATTAAAAGAATGTCACAGAGTGTTACAAGCTGGTTTTGGGGTCAAATTTAGGTAGAGTCCATAGCAGTTTCAATAAGCAGTTCAGACCATTTTACAGGATAGGTCAGAATCTAAATTCTGCATTAGAGCGTGGTAAGGATAACCCATAATGCTTCTATTGAGAGGTTTTCAAGGAATTTTTTGTTGTTAATTAATGTGATAGCCTCATGGCAAAATACTGAACTAACAGTTAACTTGGTAAGGACAGTTATGTATGAATTTTTTCATGTTTCATCCTAAGTATCCTGTTTAATCCTAAACATTTATGAGACTTATCCAGTATATGGTTGCTTTAATGTAAAAACATCAAAAATTATTTAAAAAAATAAAATTTTTAACCCTTCTCTTTACTCCCCTTTGAATTCAGTACATACTTCAGAATGGTAGAGTGTTGAATTTGTACATTAACTAGATCTCCTCTTTTTCCCTTTTATTTCAATTGTCCAGCTTGGGGTTAGTAATAATACCCACAGGTGAGCATAGTAAGGAAGAGGTAAATGGGTGAATGGCTTAAAAGAAATGTACAATTCTAATAAGAGTAATATTGAAAATAGATTACAGTATTTCTGTCAGTGGGTAAAGTGTCATATTGAGGCTATGATTTCACTCCTCAAATTTTTTGTTTCTAAGATTTTATTTATTTGACATAGAGAGATCACAAGTTGGCAGAGAGGCAGGCAGAGAGAGAGGGGGAAGCAGGCTCCCTGCTGAGCAGAGAGCCCGAAGGGGGGTTTGATCCCAGGACCCTGAGATCATGACCTGAGCTGAAGGCAGAGGCTTAACCCACTGAGCCACCCAGGCACCCCTTATAAAATGTTTTGGCACATTACAATTTAGTTTGTAAACAGCCCAGTAGAAGTAAATAGACCCTTAACAATTTAATAATGCTATTGCAAAAATATTATTTTCTTCTGTTATCTTCTAAAACACAGAGTAATTTGAGGCAGATAACATTTGTGAATCTAAAGGCAGGAAAATTGCTTATACCTGATGGTAGGATGTAGACTCAGAGGAAGAATTGTGGTGCAGGGTTCCTCCTTGGTTTAGCTAAAAGAAGATAGAATTAAGAGGAAGCATACTTGCTGAATGAATAGTGACCTCTATTGGTTAGAGGAACTGTAATTTTTGTAGTATTTTTTTAAAAGATTTTATTTATTTATTTAGAGAGAGAGACAGCGAGAGAGGAAACATAAGCAGGGGGAGTGTGAGAGGGAGAAGCAGGGTCCAGGGAGCCTTATGGGGCACTCGATCTCAGGACCCTGGGATCATGACCTGAGCCAAAGGCAGATGCTTAATGACTGAGCCACCCAGACGCTCCTCAGTAGTATTTTTTTAACAACCAAAGCACATATTTCTTTTTTTCAGCAACATCTTGGCAAGAGCTAGTAGAAATTAATGTTAATGTTATAATGGCTAGGTCACGATGGTTTTTTTGTATGCATTTAAAAAGTTTTAAAATTTTCTATGTAAGTATTAATCTTCTTTATTTTAAAGAAAAGGTAGAAACATTTGTTGCTTTAGGATAACTTTTCCATGAATAATTAAGGAATATTCATGGGTTTTTCTTCCTTTTTCACCTATCTTCACTTGTCTAATTCATTTGGAAGATTTTTTTATTTCCATGCTCATTTTCAGTGTCTTTGATTTTTTTTTTTTTTTTTCCCTTTCTCTCCAGTCTAGAGAATCTCTCCTGGTTTTTGTCTTTCTCTTCTTCTGTATAATTTTCCCACTTTTCAGCTGTTACTACTCTTTATCCCCTTGAAATTCTATTCACTGCCTGCCTAATTTAAGCCATCAGTTTTCCTTCTATATTATTTCTTTATTCATATACCAAGAGATTAACATAGCACATATTTTTTACAGTTGAAGGGGATTCATTTAAGGAATTACTTGCCCTTGATACATAGGTTTATAAATCCAATAACATCTAATACAGATCAATTATCCCTACTCAGAGACCTATTATTTTGGAAATTGTTCACCTACCAGGCTTTGTTTATTAAACAGTCATTAACTACATAATTTGTTTTCTTCCTAATTTCCAAACTGAAGATAATGTTATCTATTTTCACTGTTACAAATATATTATTGCCAATTAAACTTTTCATTTAAATAAGATTTATCCAAAGTTTTGTCACCAGAAACATACTATTTGCATCATGCTTTTTGAAATATTAAACATTGATTATGGATTACTAATTTTACCTTTTGGCATAGCAACAAGTGATGGTTAGAGGGAGATTATTAGACATCTGTTGCAGTAAAGTGAGGAAGAATGAGGGCCCAAATTAGAGTTTGATGGGAGAGAGAATATGGATAGTGAATAAATTGGTAGGACAGGACTTGGTGGCTATATATGGGGAAGATTTAGGAATGGAGTAGTACAGTAGTGTGTTAACAGCTGTTGTTACCACTGACTTCCTGTGTCTAGGTACTGTAAAGTTGTATTAAATATAGTTCCTATTTGAGAGAACTTAGAATCTCAGAAACGTTAAATATTGTCATTTAATTGATTTATAGTCTGAATTATTAGGGGAAAATAGCCAACATTTTCCCATAATTATAATTATTAACATTTATTGCATCAATTAGTAACCCTTAGAAATGTTCTTATGAAGAAGATTAAAACTGATGTCTGGATCTTATAAATGTTCTGTGGTTATAAACACCTCGCTCTGAACAGAATAGGGTTTAAACATGTGTTATGAAGTAAATAACTTCTTTTTCTGATTCCTCCCTGTTACAGATGATTACTGTGAATGCTTCCTTGTTTCCTAGCTCTGTGGCCAACTCATTAATAGCAGTTGGAAATGACGGACTTCAAGAAAGAGACAGAATGGTCCGAGCATGCATTGCTATTATCTGTGAACTAGGTCAGAATTCTCTTCAAGTCATGAAAATGAAGCATTTTAGGAATATATATATATATATATATATATATATATATATATATGAATGTAACATTTTTTAATGTGAACTGGGTCAGAATTTTCTCCAAGTAATAAAAATAAAGTGCTTTAGAACAAATATAAGAATATAAGATATAACATTTTAAAATGCCTTTCATACATGAATTCTTAGTTATTGCTACAAAGATATGAAAAATTTAGTTCATAGGAATATAAGAATTGTCCAGATTCCAGTGTTGAGAATAAAATTGGTTCTCAGACATTAGTTAACCACACTATATTTTGATGTGGGTTAAAAAACAATCTATTATACATTAAAAAAAATCTAAATGTAAAACAAAGAGTGACGTGGGGAAAAACAAAAAAATGGATGAGCATTTAACTGATGATTGTAAAGAAAAGGAGTCTTGAGTTATCAAAAGAAATGAACAGATTTCAGCAGGTATAGATTTTGTTAAAAGGAAACAAACCAACAAAAAAACGCTCAGTGCTGGAGCAAACAAAAAATAAATGTTACAAACATGATAGGTGAGTGACTTATTTATATGCAAATCAAAGAAAAATAAATAATTCTTGAAGAAACATGACTAATCAACATATTTAAAAAGTTCAACCTCACTTAAAACCAAAAAAATACACTTTTAAATGATAAGAGATGATTTTTCCCACCAAAAGTAGAGCTCATGTAGGTTACATTCACTCTTGGTATAATAAAGTTAATAACAAAATCATAAACTAAATTTAAGAGAATCAAACCCTATTATTGAAGATTTAAAACTTCCATTCACAGTATATACTTATTTAAAGACTTACTAAAGTCAGAAAGTTAATCAAGGACATTTTGAAAATAATAAAAATTTGACATGTCAGTATATGCGATGCTTGGAAAGCTGTATTCAGAGTTAACTTACATAAAACGCTTTTATAACTAAGCAAAAAGCAATGAAAATAAGTGCATGAGCCCAAGAAATAAAAAAAAGGAAAGAAAATCAGCTTTACGGTAAGCAGGAGGAAAGCAACCATGAAATTAAGAGTCCTAATTAGAGAACAAGATTGATAATTTAAAATAATCTGTTAGTTGGAGAGAAACATACATGGGTACCCAAAGATGCACTAATGTTTGAAAAACATGGAAGTCAGAGAAACACAGGATAAATATACAAATGAGGAAGAAAGAAATAGGAATTTTTTAAAATTATGAAATAATTTTTATAAATATTTGAAAATCTTGTTGAAATGAATGGGTTTTTGGAGGAAATTTTATTTCCAGTTAACTCAAAAAGTAGAAAACATAATAAGATAAAAACCATAGAAGTACTTGTTGAAATAATTGCCTTCAAAAAGACTTATTCAGGTAGTTTTGTCTTTAAAAAATTGTTCCAAGGAACAGAGTTCTTATATAATGTAAGCTAACTGAAAGTATTAAAATATGGAAACCTACCAATTTTTTAATGAAACTATCATTTTATGTGTATATACACATAGATATACCCACACCT
Source organism: Enhydra lutris kenyoni (assembly GCF_002288905.1). Lineage (NCBI taxonomy): Eukaryota > Metazoa > Chordata > Mammalia > Carnivora > Mustelidae > Enhydra > Enhydra lutris. Next base: position 48,105,441 of record NW_019154089.1, read on the forward strand.
ATACACATATATAAAATAATTAAAACCTTTTTTGTTAACATTCTAGAATATTTCAGATCAGTACTGTATTATTCTTAATGGTAGATTTCTATAAGTACTATAAACTTTTAATTCCTAATTAAATTAGTATTGCTAAAAACTTTCAGCAGGTTAGTAAATTAAAATAGTAAAGGATGTTTACATATTGTAGATGATGTATCTAGAAAACTCTGAATCAGCTGAAAAACAGAACTTAACTAATTCAAGACAGTAGAAATGTGAAAATACAGATAGATTTATTTTGTGTTTCATGATAAAATTAGTAAATATATTAGAAAAAAATACTATTTCCAGAGTAGAAAAGGAAACTATGTATCACAAAACTTAGTAAGAAATGTATGACTTGTGCCTGTGTTTGGGGAGATACTTTTTACATTTGAATTTGTCAAGTTAATTCTTAATAATGTAGAAATGAGAACATTGGTTGTGTAGTAGAGGGGATACTGATTGAAAAGTGGTATGAGGGAACTTTCTAGGATGATGAAATTTCTGTATCTTGATCGGATATTGGTTATAAGAATATAAAAATTCAAAATTTATTGAACTGTTCTGTTAAAATCTGTGAATTTTACTCTATGTAATTATACATACCTCAATGTAGAAAAAAAATAGAAGCAGCCTAATTCTAAAATAAGGCTAGAATAAACAGATATCCAACCATAAGAACATTTTTGAGAAACAATAATGAAGGGAAGGGAAAGGTTTTTTTGTTTTGTTTTGTTTTTTTTATATAAAAACTTACTAAGCTAGGTGATTAAGAGAAAAATGAAAAGAAATTGAGTTACAGACTATGGTATATAGGGAATTAGTATATCAGAAGAATAAAAATCAGTTTGTGAAGCATGCTAGGATAATTGATTAAACGTTTAGAAAAAGATTGAGTTTATCAGTCTTAAGCAAAGCTCAGTTTCCTGAGATTGAAAGCTGGAATGTTAATCATGAGCTCAGTTAAAACACATAGATGTATGTGTGGGCATGATCAGAAAAGGCCTGATCTCTGAAGTAAGGGAGGAGTTTCTGAGTTTAAAATCTAAGATTAAAATCCAAAGTTAAATTGCAAAGCAGATGAAAGATTTGAAATAGATGAAAAGCTAACATATTCCCATTAAATGAACAACTTCTTGCAGTTGATAGGAAAGAAAAACCATTGCAGTAAAATATGGACAAAGAATATAAAAAAGCAATTCAGAGACATTAAAGAAAAATGAGGGTTTCGGGAAGAGTATATTCAGTGACTCTTATTAGATACATTTATTCATGTTTTAAATGTCTTTGACTAGAAAGTTTTTCAAATCAGAAAGGAAGTTGTTTCACCATAAAATTCCAGAGTTCTGATTACTTTTTATTAGATATCCACTACATACTTTATTAAGTTTTTCTTTTTTATTTTAGCACTTCAGAATCCAGAGGTGGTGGCCCTTCGAGGTGGACTAAACACCATCCTGAAAAATGTGATCGACTGTCAGTTAAGTCGAATAAATGAGGCCCTAATTACTACAATTTTGCACCTCCTTAATCATCCAAAGACCCGACAATATGTGCGAGCTGATGTAGAGTTGGAGGTAGGAACTTTAATATCCTTTTCTAGTTTTACAGTATGACTTTAAATACATACCTACTTTTGCTTTGAAATTTTAAAGTTAATAGATGCAGCACAAAGTTAATTACCAAACATAAATTAAGACTGACTTTTCCTCAGCAGTATTTTTATAGTTCATTCCATTTGGACTGATTTGGAAATACTATTCTCAAGAATATTTCATCAATATATAAAGTGAAGTTTATTTTTTTATTATCTGTGAAAACTTTATTAAGCCAATTATAGCACAAGTAAAGTTGCATATACATTTTCCTGCTTATTTAAGAGAACCGTTTCTTTTTAAGAACTTTAGTATGTTAACTGTGTGAATAGCTCCTGCTAATTATACACTATTTATTTATTAACCCATGCTAAAATTCTCTGAACTTAGAGGTACTTGTTAGCAACTAATGACCATATATACTTGAAAGAAAAAGAATACGTATCTTTTCTTTTTAAAATATAGTGCAATTGAATTTTTTTAGTATTTCAGTGTTTTTTTGCAGTTAGTCTGAAATAATAAGACTGCTTTGTACTCTTTTTTATAATAAAGTGTGTAGTGGAGGTTAGAACAGAATTACTGCAAACTGATCTTATAGTTTATCTGTGTGAATGCACTACATTGTTGTCCATTGTAGATACCATTCAGAGTAAGATTAAACTAAGGATTTGTTTATATTTGGGTATGAAATTATGCAAAATATAAAAGATAAATTGTTCTCTAGCATGTTTTTCTAAATCATTATATGGAATTTGTCTTCAGTCTTACAGTTCTGGTTTTATTAAGGCCAGTAGAAGTACTTGAGATTATAAAAGTGACAGCTTTTATCATAAACTAATAAATAAGTAAAATTTTCTTCTCAATAAGTGATTTCAAATACATTCATTATTCATGGGAGTCCATTGGGAATAAACTAGCATTTTTGATGTTTTATAGTATGTTTAGCCTGAATTTTTTTTAATCAGGTAGAACTCTAATTTTAGGATTGGTGAGATGATTATAATAAAGGCCTGTTTTTTTATTCCTATGTAATTATAAAACAAATTAGCCAAGCCTTTATTAAATAAATTAAAAAAAAACCACAAAAGAATATGGTAGACATTTAAGTACAGGAGTGTCTTTGCTTATGTATCTATTTCTTTAAAACCACAAATGTTTGTTCTTTACTCCTCTAACAAGATTTCCCCAAAATAGCATAGTGATTTAGAGCATAGACTTTGGACTATACAGATCTGGTTTTGATTTTTTTGCTCCTGTAATGTACTAGCTTTATGACTTGGACAAGTTATGAGCCTCTCTTGGACCCATTTTTTTCTTAGGTAAAAGGAAGGTCATGGTTTTCATTTTAAAGAATTATTGTGAACAATAAATACTGTCATAATAATAGTAGTTGTAATAACACCAGCTAACACTCATGTAATGCTTATAATGAGTTAGTATTTCCAGGCACTTTACATATATTGATTCTAATCTGCATAAAATTCTGATCTTTGTACTTCAGTACCTAGCACATAGTAAATATTCAACAAATACTCTTTACCTTAGATATCATTCTTAATCATCCACTTTAATATCATCATCTTCATTTTATAATCACTAAGAGAATATTATCCTCATTTTTATTAATTATATTTTACAAAATTTGATTCTAAATTTATCAATTTAGAATTTATCATTTATAAATTATCATTTATCATAATTTATCATATCATATAATTTATCAATTTATCATATATTTATATCATAAATTATCATTTATCAATTTATAAACTTATCAATTTGATTTCCATTTCTCCATACAAAGGAACTATTTTCAGTGCTGCTGTCTCTGTTGTTAGGCTCAGGTCTGTCTTCCTCTTAAAAATCCCTTTTTAAATTTATTCTCGCTTTAATTTCTGCTATCTGTGATATGTTTTGACCTCAGACAGAAAAATGTGTGGATTTAATATAATGTATATAATGTATATAATATAGACAGTCTATAAGGGTTGTAAATCAATTGTAATTTTTTATAGTAATTTTTAAAAACTTTATCTTTTAAAGTTACACTTCAGAGTAGAATAAATTCGATCACTCATAGTATCTGCTATGGAAACTACAAAACTGGAATAATTGGGGCACCTGGATGGCTCAGTGGGTTAAAGCCTCTGCCTTTGGCTCAGGTCATGATCCCAGGGTCCTGGAATCGAGCCCCGCGTCGGGCTTTCTGCTCCGCGGGGAGCCTGCTTCCTCCCCTCTCTCTCTCTGCCTGCGTCTCTGCCTGCTTGTGATCTCTCTCTCTCTGTCAAATAAAAAAAAACAAAAAACAAAAAAAACCTGGAATAATTATGAAACTCATATATTTAAAGCAGCATAGAGCTATGAAAGCAATAAGAGCCAGAAAGAGTGGAATTTGTGAGAGGGAAGATTCTTTGAGTTGCCCTGAAGATCTACAGATGCTTTTCTGGATGGGTAGCTAAAGATTTAAGTTCAAAACTTAAGAAATACGTAGAAAAGATTCCCAGTCTCTATTGCTAAGGAGAAAAATATTTGCTAAGTTCTCTATTGAAAATCCTGGAAGACCATACTTGAGGAACGAGGGAAAACCAAAGGTATCCTCAGTCTTCTCAAAATTACAGTGTAGTCTCAATTTAACACAGTTGGTGATAAAGATAAGGTGATCAGCCCCCCACCTTACTCTACCTAACAGAGGAAAGGATAAACCATTTCTGATGGAGGTAACATCATTTGGAATATTCACAGTGTCTGACATTCACTTACTAATTTGATTGAATGTCATGCAAAAAGATATGACCATTTGACTAAACACCCAAAAGAAAAACATTCTACAGAACCCTACTCACAGGTGATCCAGATAGTGCAGTTAGAGGGAAAGAGTTTAAAACAACCATGGATGTTATTTTAAACAACACCCAGGATGCCTGGGTGACAGTTGGTTAAGGGTCCGACTCTTGGTTTCAGCTCAGGTCATGATCTCAGGGTTGTGAGATCCAGCCTCACAGCACAGCGTCTGCTTAAGACTATCTCACTCTCTCTGCTTCTCACATTCCGTGCTCACTCTCACGTTCTCTTTTTTGCTGTCTCTCAAAGCAGTCTTAAAAATAAATAAATAAAACAACCATGTGTAATTTGTTCAGGAAAATTAAGAAAAAAGGAAGAAAATGATGAAATAATGGTGAATTTGAACAGATAATTGAAATACATAAATGATTTCAGTGGAAGTTGTAGTACTGAAAAATACTTGAAATTCTGAACTCAATGAAAAATGCATTTTGGACAAGAAGGTATTAGTAAACTAGAGGAAAAGTCAATAAAAATATCCAGGGTAAAGCACAGAGAGGAAAAAGAAAGAAATGAATAGAACACACAGAAGTGATAAGATATAATTTTGTCTTTGGAGAAGAAAGAGAAAATGGGCAGAAGCAAATATCCAAAGAGACAATGGCCAGGACTTTTGTTTCTGAAACTGATGAAACTTTATGCTCACAAAACTCACAAAACTCCGAATAAGATAATAGAAAGAAAACATGTAGGCACATCATGGTAAGATTGTTGAAAACCAAGATAAATAAAAATCTTGAAAACAGCTTAAGGGGGAGAAAAAAAAAAAAACATGTTACTTTCAAAGGAATATGTCTGATAGCTGATTCCCAACTCTTGAAAACTAGAAGACAGTAAAATGGCATCTTTAGAGCACCGAAAGGAGAACATGCCAGCCTAACCCAAAGAAAATGTCTTTCAAAAACAAAGGTAAAATAAAAGATTTTTTGAGACTAAAAAAAAGACCAAATAGAATGTAAAGAAACACTACTCTTTCTTGGATTCTCTGTCGCTGTCAATTAGCACATCGTGCATGAGCCCTCTTGAAACAGGTCCTCCAGCTCCAGTCAAGGCTTCAGGTGACTGTAGCCTGACCAGTATTTTGACTGCAATCTTAATGAGGGCCCCAAACCGTAACTGCATAGCTAAGCCTGTCATAGATGGCTGTCTCCCAGGAACCATATGAGATAATAAATATTTATTGTTGCTTAAAAAATGACACACACGGGGCACCTGGGTGGCTCAGTGGGTTAAAGCTTCTGCCTTCGGCTCAGGTCATGGTCTCAGGGTCCTGGGATCGAGCCCCGCATCAGGCTCTCTGCTCGGCGAGGAGCCTGCTTCCTCCTCTCTCTCTGCCTGCCTCTCTGCCTACTTGTGATCTCTCTCTCTCTCTGTCAAACAAATAAATAGATTAAAAAAAAAATGACACACACAAAGAATAAAAGAGTAGAGGGAGTCCTCAAGGGGAAAATGATCTAAGACAAACGAAGAAATTTAGGAAGAAAAGAGTAGTGACAGAAAAGGCATATATATGACTAAATATAAAAGAATACTGATTGTCGAAAGCAATTTTAATAATGTCTTATGTATTTTAAGTTATATTTAACATTAAAAGTTAGATCACAATAATGCAGTAGGCATGGTGAGAGAGTTGATAAATGAGATATAGTGGTTAAAAGTTTAAAATAAGTGACTTTAGCAAGATTGTTAAATACAAGGATAATACACCAAATAACTTGGATTTTTTTATACTAGTACCCAAAAGAGGGTGTAATAGATCACTTAATAATGTTCAAAATAAGCAAAACTAAGTCATGGTTTTAAAAGTCAGGATAATAATTTTGGGTTAGGTGGTGACTGAATTTAGGAATAAGGAGGCTTTAAGGATTCTAATGTCTTCTTCATCTGGTGCTAGTTAGAGGGATGGACTTAGTTTGAGAAAATGCACCAAACCTTAGATTCATGGGTTGTGCATCCAAAATTTAATTGGTACATTAAAAATACTCAAATTGGGCACCTAGGTGGCTCAGTCTAGTCTCCTTCTGCTCAGGCCATGATCCCAGGGTCCTGGGATTGAGGCCACATCTGGCTCCCTGCAGGGAGCCTGCTTCTCCATCTCCCATTGTTCTTCCCCCTGCTCATGCTCTCTTGCTTTGTCAGATAAATAAAATCTTAAAATAAAATTAAAAATCACGCATACATTCCTTGATTCCTTGATGATGAGTTTGAAGAATCAAGTTTCTCAAACAGCATACCCAATAAAGATACAGAGAAGTGAAATTAATTTTAGCTTGTTACAGGAAGGATGTGTTTTATAATAAACACTAAATTTTTTCTTCTTTTTCTCCTTTTTTTTTTATTAGCGAATTTTAGCACCCTATACTGATTTTCACTACAGACACAGTCCAGATACAGCTGAAGGACAACTCAAGTAAGTACCATTTGTTTCTAGTAATTTATAAGGTAGTGTGTATGTTGCTGTTAAAGCTTTTAGGTTTGTCTGATTGCATGTAGAGTTAGAGCAATGAGAGTTTAAGTAAATTTCCTCAATGAGAGTTTAAGTAAATTTTCACTAATAGGAAATTTATGTTGTGGTGCTCATAATTAGCTGAGGTTTAAAAAGTTAAAAAGTTATGAGAAATTTAAAGACTCCGAATTTCTTATTTAAAATAATGTAAGATAGATTGCAATAAAAACCTAGATCTTTAATTATTTTTCTATTGTACGTATTTTTAGCATAATTATATTAGGAGACTTAAGAGAATGAAACAACAGGGAATAGAATGAAGAGCCGCCTTAACAAAGGGACTGAGCAGAAAGATACTCTGTAGAATTTTGAAAGTAAGGTTAGTGGGAAAGTGAAAGGAGATAAAGTAAAGGTTGTTTTCTAGGAATGAGGTAGAGTAATTTTCAACATCATTTTGGAGAGAAAAGCCCATGTTTGTGAGGTATTTTGGGATAACTATAAATTGATTTAGAGATCAGTGTATTAACATATCTGTAAAGATTTTGCAGATGGTGCGATGATAATAAATGTGCTATGAAGTGTTTTTCTAGTAGGATTATTGAATGACAGACATAAGCACTTATTTAATAGATAGAATATAACTTAAAATTCTTAAGTTTTAGAATATTGTGAAACGGGATATTTTTATTGTTTTTCATTTTTCATTGTTTTTCATTTTTATGGAAGATAGTGGTTTTATGTCTTTTTTTTTTAATTTTATTTTTTATAAACATATAATATATTTTTATCCCCAGGAGTACAGGTCTGTGAATCGCCAGGTTTACACACTTCACAGCACTCACCATAGCACATACCCTCCCCAGTGTCCATAATCCCACCCCCCCC